>NC_090340.1:1460694-1463194 GCF_035084215.1 Heptranchias perlo | reverse complement strand
CACTCTCTCTCTCCCCCTCCCTCCCACACTCTCTCTCTCCCCCTCCCTCCCACACTCCTCTCTCTCCCCCTCCCTCCCACACTCTCTCTCTCCCCCTCCCTCCCACACTCTCTCTCTCCCCCCTCCCTCCCACACTCTCTCTCTCCCCCTCCCTCCCACACTCTCTCTCTCTCCCCCTCCCTCCCACACTCTCTCTCCCTCTCCCTCCCACACACTCTTCTCTCTCTCTCTCTCTCTCCCCCTCCCTCCCACACTCTCTCTCTCTCCCACCTCCCTCCCACACTCTCTCTCTCCCTCCCACACACTCTGCTCTCTCTCTCTCTCTCCTCTCCCTCCCACACACTCTTTCTCTTTCTCTCTCCACTCTTTCTCTCTCTCACCCTCTCTCGATCTCGATCTCTATCTCACACTCTCCATCTCCCACTCTCTCTCTCTCTCCCCCTCCCTCCACACTCTCTCTCCCCCTCCCTCCCACACTCTCTCTCTCTCCCCCCCTCCCTCCCACACTCTCTCTCTCCCCCTCCTCCCACACTCTCTCTCTCCCCCCTCCCTCCCACACTCTCTCTCTCCCCCTCCCTCCCACACTCTCTCTCTCCCCCTCCCTCCCACACCTCTCTCTCTCCCCCCTCCCTCCCACACTCTCTCTCTCCCCCTCCCTCCCACACTCTCTCTCTCCCCCTCCCTCCCACACTCTCTCTCTCCCCTCCCTCCCACACTCTCTCTCTCTCTCTCCCTCTCTCTCTCTCCCTCTCCCTCCCACACACTCTTTCTCTCTCTCTCTCTCTCCCCCTCCCTCCCACACTCTCTCTCTCTCCCCCTCCCTCCCACACTCTCTCTCTCCCTCCACACACTCTTGCTCTCTCTCTCTCTCTCCCTCTCCCTCCCACACACTCTTTCTCTTCTCTCTCTCCACTCTTTCTCTCTCTCACCCTCTCTCGATCTCGATCTCTATCTCTCCCCCTCCCTCCCACACTCTCTCTCCCCCTCCCTCCCCACACTCTCTCTCTCCCCCTCCCTCCCACACTCTCTCTCTCCCCCTCCCTCCCACACTCTCTCTCTCCCCCTCCCTCCCACACTCTCTCTCTCCCCATCCCTCCCACACTCTCTCTCTCCCCCTCCCTCCCACACTCTCTCTCTCCCCCTCTCCTCCCACACTCTCTCTCTCCCCCTCCCTCCCACACTCTCTCTCTCTCCCCTCCCTCCCACACTCTCTCTCTCCCCCTCCCTCCCACACTCTCTCTCTCCCCCCTCCCTCCCACACTCTCTCTCTCCCCCTCCCTCCCACACTCTCTCTCTCTCTCTCCCTCTCCCTCCCACACACTCTTTCTCTCTCTCTCTCTCTCTCCCCTCCCTCCCACACTCTCTCTCTCTCCCCCTCCCTCCACACTCTCTCTCTCCCCCCTCCCTCCCACACTCTCTCTCTCCCTCCCACACACTCTTGCTCTCTCTCTCTCTCTCCCCTCTCCCTCCCACACACTCTTTCTCTTTCTCTCTCCACTCTTTCTCTCTCTCACCCTCTCTCGATCTCGATCTCTCTCTCCATCTCCCACTCTCTCTCTCTCTCCCCTCCCTCCCACACTCTCTCTCTCTCCCCCTCCCTCCACACTCCTCTCTCTCCCCCTCCCTCCCACACTCTCTCTCTCTCCCCCTCCCTCCCACACTCTCTCTCTCTCCCCCTCCCTCCCACACTCTCTCTCCCCCTCCCTCCCACACTCTCTCTCTCCCCCCTCCCTCCCACACTCTCTCTCTCTCCCCCTCCCTCCCACACTCTCTCTCTCTCTCTCTCTCTCTCCCCCTCCCTCCCACACTCTCTCTCTCTCCCCCTCCCTCCCACACTCTCTCTCTCCCTCCCACACACTCTTGCTCTCTCTCTCTCTCTCCCTCTCCCTCCCACACACTCTTTCTCTTTCTCTCTCCACTCTTTCTCTCTCTCACCCTCTCTCGATCTCGATCTCTATCTCACACTCTCCATCTCCCACTCTCTCTCTCTCTCCCCCCTCCCTCCCACACTCTCTCTCCCCCTCCCTCACCACACTCTCTCTCTCCCCCTCCCTCCCACACTCTCTCTCTCCCCCTCCCTCCCACACTCTCTCTCTCCCCCTCCCTCCCACACTCTCTCTCTCCCCCTCCCTCCCACACTCTCTCTCCTCTCCCCCTCCCTCCCACACTCTCTCTCTCTCTCCCTCCCTCCCACACTCTCTCTCTCTCTCTCCCTCTCCCTCCCACACACTCTTTCTCTCTCCTCTCCCCTCCCACACACTCTTCTCTCTCTCTCTCTCTCTCTCTCTCTCCCTTCCCCCACCACTCTCTCTCTCCCTCCCACACACTCTTTCTCTTTCTCTCTCTCACCCTCTCTCTTTCTCTCGCGCTCTACGGTTACCGCGGCAACAAACGGTGAAACAACCCCGAATGCAGCGCGGGCGGCAGGTCTCGCGATACTGGGAGGCCTGTGCGCGGTTGTGTTGGAGCATGCGCATCTCAGGTGGTTGTGAAGTGTTGA
>NC_090340.1:1212234-1460494 GCF_035084215.1 Heptranchias perlo | reverse complement strand
TCAAACCTCCCCAACCAGGTCTACAGGAAGGTCAGTGAAACGGGGTTTGAGTTCACGCTGATGGTTGTGGGTGAGTCTTCGGGGCGCTGATTGGAATTCAACACTTGGCTACATGATCCAATCAGCTGGTGCTAATAGGGAGGGTTAGGGACCTTGAGTGATAGCTGAGAGGGTTTGAAGGTCATGGTAGTTTGGGAGATTGGGGAAGGTCAGTGTGTCTGTGGGGGGATTGGGGAAGGTCAGTGTGGGGGGATTGGGGAGGGTCAGTGTGTCAGTGTGGGGGATTGGGGAAGGTCAGTGTGTCTGTGTGGGGATTGGGGAAGGTCAGTGTGTCTGTGTGGGGGATTGGGGAAGGTCAGTGTGTCAGTGTGGGGGGATTGGGGAAGGTCAGTGTGGCGGTGTGGGGGATTGGGGAAGGTCAGTGTGTCAGTGTGGGGGGATTGGGGAAGGTCAGTGTGTCGGTGTGGGGGGATTGGGGAAGGTCAGTGTGTCTGTGGGGGGATTGGGGAAGGTCAGTGTGTCAGTGTGGGGGATTGGGGAGGTCAGTGTGGGGGGATTGGGGAAGGTCAGTGTGTCAGTGTGGGGGGATTGGGGAAGGTCAGTGTGTCAGTGTGGGGGGATTGGGGAGGGTCAGTGGGGGGATTGGGAGGGTCAGTGTGGGGGGATTGGGGAGGGTCAGTGTGGGGGGATTGGGGAGGGTCAGTGTGGGGGGATTGGGGAAGGTCAGTGTGGGGGATTGGGGAAGGTCAGTGTGTCAGTGTGGGGGGATTGGGGAAGGTCAGTGTGGGGGATTGGGGAAGGTCAGTGTGTCAGTGTGGGGGGATTGGGGAAGGTCAGTGTGGGGGATTGGGGAAGGTCAGTGTGTCAGTGTTGGGGGGATTGGGAAGGTCAGTGTGGGGGGATTGGGGAAGGTCAGTGTGGGGGGATGGGGAAGGTCAGTGTGGGGGGATTGGGGAAGGTCAGTGTGGGGGGATTGGGGAAGGTCAGTGTGGGGGGATTGGGGAAGGTCAGTGTGGGGGGATTGGGGAAGGTCAGTGTGGGGGGATTGGGGAAGGTCAGTGTGGGGGGATTGGGGAAGGTCAGTGTGGGGGATTGGGGAAGGTCAGTGTGGGGGATTGGGGAAGGTCAGTGTGGGGGGGATTGGGGAAGGTCAGTGTGGGGGGATTGGGGAAGGTCAGTGTGGGGGGATTGGGGAAGGTCAGTGTGGGGGGATTGGGGAAGGTCAGTGTGGGGGGATTGGGGAAGGTCAGTGTGGGGGATTGGGGAAGGTCAGTGTGGGGGGATTGGGGAAGGTCAGTGTGGGGGATTGGGAAGGTCAGTGTGGGGGGATTGGGGAAGGTCAGTGTGGGGGGATTGGGGAAGGTCAGTGTGGGGGATTGGGGAAGGTCAGTGTGGGGGGATTGGGGAAGGTCAGTGTGGGGGGATTGGGAAGGTCAGTGTGGGGGATTGGGGAAGGTCAGTGTGGGGGATTGGGGAAGGTCAGTGTGGGGGGATTGGGGAAGGTCAGTGTGGGGGGATTGGGGAAGGTCAGTGTGGGGGGATTGGGGAAGGTCAGTGTGGGGGGATTGGGGAAGGTCAGTGTGGGGGGATTGGGGAAGGTCAGTGTGGGGGGATTGGGGAAGGTCAGTGTGGGGGGATTGGGGAAGGTCAGTGTGGGGGGATTGGGGAAGGTCAGTGTGGGGGGATTGGGGAAGGTCAGTGTGGGGGGATTGGGGAAGGTCAGTGTGGGGGGATTGGGGAAGGTCAGTGTGGGGGGATTGGGGAGGGTCAGTGTGGGGGGATTGGGGAGGGTCAGTGTGGGGGGATTGGGGAGGGTCAGTGTGGGGGATTGGGGAAGGTCAGTGTGGGGGGATTGGGGAAGGTCAGTGTGGGGGGATTGGGGAAGGTCAGTGTGGGGGGATTGGGGAGGGTCAGTGTGGGGGATTGGGGAGGGTCAGTGTGGGGGGATTGGGGAGGGTCAGTGTGGGGGATTGGGGAGGTCAGTGTGGGGGGATTGGGGAGGGTCAGTGTGGGGGGATTGGGGAGGGTCAGTGTGGGGGGATTGGGGAGGGTCAGTGTGGGGGGATTGGGGAGGGTCAGTGTGGGGGGATTGGGGAGGGTCAGTGTGGGGGGATTGGGGAGGGTCAGTGTGGGGGGATTGGGGAGGGTCAGTGTGGGGGGATTGGGGAGGGTCAGTGTGGGGGGATTGGGGAGGTCAGTGTGGGGGGATTGGGGAGGGTCAGTGTGGGGGGATTGGGGAGGGTCAGTGTGGGGGGATTGGGGAGGGTCAGTGTGGGGGGATTGGGGAGGGTCAGTGTGGGGGGATTGGGGAGGGTCAGTGTGGGGGATTGGGGAGGGTCAGTGTGGGGGGATTGGGGAGGGTCAGTGTGGGGGGATTGGGGAGGGTCAGTGTGGGGGGATTGGGGAGGGTCAGTGTGGGGGGATTGGGGAGGGTCAGTGTGGGGGGATTGGGAGGGTCAGTGTGGGGGGATTGGGGAGGGTCATGTGGGGGGATTGGGGAGGGTCAGTGTGGGGGGATTGGGAGGGTCAGTGTGGGGGATTGGGGAGGGTCAGTGTGGGGGGATTGGGGAAGGTCAGTGTGGGGGATTGGGGAAGGTCAGTGTGGGGATTGGGGAAGGTCAGTGTGTCAGTGTGGGGGATTGGGGAAGGTCAGTGTGGGGGGATTAAGGAAGGTCGGTGTGTCGGATTGGGGAAGGTCAGTGTTTGGGACTGTGGGCGAAGTAACTTGCAGCATAAAACTAAATTAAAAAAAAAACTAAACTTAATTTAGTAAATTAAACAAGGCCGGATAATGAAGCAGTCCGAGCCTGCATGCAGCAAGACCTGGACAACATCCAGGCTTGGCTCATAAGTGGCAAGTAACATTCGCGCCAGATAAGTGCCAGGCAATGACCATCTCCAACAAGAGAGAGTCCAACCACCTCCCCTTGACATTCAATGGCATTACCATCGCCGAATCCCCCACCATCAACATCCTGGGGGTCACCATTGACCAGAAACTTAACTGGACGAGCCATATAAATACTGTGGCTACGAGAGCAGGTCAGAGGCTGGGTATTCTGCGGCGAGTGACTCACCTCCTGACTCCACAAAGCTTTCCACCATCTCCAAGGCACAAGTCAGGAGTGTGATGGAATACTCTCCACTTGCCTGGATGAGTGCAGCTCCAACAACACTCAAGAAGCTCGACACCATCCAAGATAAAGCAGCCGCTTGATTGGCACCCCATCCACCACCCTAAACATCACTCCCTTCACCACTGGCCGCACCTGTGGCTGCAGTGTGTACCATCCACAGGATGCACTGCAGCGACTCGCCAATGCTTCTTCGACAGCACCTCCCAAACCCACGACCTCTACCACCTAGAAGGACAAGAGCAGCAGGCGCATGGGAACAACAGCACCTGCAGGTTCCCCTCCAAGTCACACACCATCCCGATTTGGAAATATATCGCCGTTCCTTCATTGTCACTGGGTCAAAATCCTGGAACTCCCTTCCTAACAGTACTGTGGGAGAACCGTCACCACACGGACTGCAGCGGTTCAAGAAGGCGGCTCACCACCACCTTCTCAAGGGCAATTAGGGATGGGCAATAAATGCCGGCCTCGCCAGCGACGCCCACATCCCGTGAACGAATAAAAAAAGAAGAATGAAGAGTTCTTTCAGAGAGATGGCACAGGGGCGATGGGCAAAATGGGAAAAGGGCAGGGAATTGTTCTAAGGGGTTAGCTGATTCAGGGAGAGTGCACAGGCACCGGGTGATGGGATGAATGCGGAATGGATCATAGAATCATAGAAAATTTACGACACAGATGGAGGCCATTCGGCCCATCGTGTCCACATGGGCTGTGAAATGAGCCACCCAGCCTAATCCCACTTTCCCGCAATTGGTCCATAGCCCTCCAGGTCACGGCTCTTCAGGTGCACATCCAGGGATTTTTTAAATGAGTTGAGGGTTTCTGTCTCCACCACCCTTTCAGGCAGTGAGTTCCAGACCCCCACCACCCTCTGGGTGAAAATTTTTTATCCTCATTTCCTATCTAATCCTTCTACCAATCACTTTAAATCTATGCCTCCTGGTTATTGACCCCTCCGCTAAGGGAAATAGGTCCTTCCTATCCACTCTATCTCAGCCCCTCATAATTTTGTACACCTCAATTCAATCTGTCATCATAGCTAAAATTCTCCAGTCCTGGCAACAACCTCGTAAATCTCCTCTGCACCCTCTCTAGTGCAATCACATCCTTCCTGTAATGTGGTGACCAGAACTGTACACGGTACTCAAGCTGTGGCCTAACCAGTGTTTTGTACAGTTCCAGCATAACATCCCTGCTTTTATATTCTATGCATCAGCTAATAAAGGAAAGTATTCAATATGCCGCCTTAACCACCTTATCTACCTGTCCCGCTACATTCAGGGATCTGTGGACATGTACTCCAAGGTCCCTCACTTCTCTTACACCTCTCAGTATCCTCTCATTTATTGTGTATTCCCTTGCCTTGTTTGTTCTCCCCAAATGCATTACCTCACACTTCTCCGGATTGAATTCCATTTGTCACTTTTCTGCCCACCTGACCAGTCCATTGATATTCTTCCTGCAGTCTACAGCTTTCCTCCTCACTATCAACCACATGGCCTATCTTTGAGTCATCCGCAAATTTCTTAATCATGCCCCCTACGTTTAAGTCCAAATCGTTAATTTATACCACAAAAAGCAACGGACCTCGTACCGAGCCCTGCGGCATCCCACTGGAAACAGGCTTCCAGTCGCAAAAACACTCATCGACCATTACCCTTTGCTTCCTGCCACTGAGCCAATTTTGGATCCAATTTGCCACTTTCCCTTGGATCCCATGGGCTTTTACTTTTTTGACCAATCTGCCATGTGGGACCTTGCTAAAATCCATGTAGACTACATCAGTTGTGCTACCCTCATCGATCTTCCATGTCACATCCTCGAAAAACTTAAATCAAGTTAGTCAGACACGACCTCTCCATATGAAATCCGTGCTGACTGTCCTTGATTAGTCCGTGCCTTTCTAAGTGACGGTTTATCCTGTCCCTCAGAATTGATTCCAGTAATTTGCCCAATACCGAGGTTAGACTGACTGGCCTGTAATTACTCAGTTTATCCTTCCCTCCCTTTTTAAACAACAGTACAACGTTAGCAGTCCTCCAATCCTCCAGCACTACGCCTGTATCCGTTGAAGTTTGGAAAATGATTGTTAAAGCCTCTGCTATTTCCTCCCTGGCTTCTTTTAACAGCCTGGGATACATTTGATCCGGCCCTGGTGATTTATCTACGTTCAAAGATGCTAATCCCCTTAATACTTCCTCTCTCACTTTGTTTATCGCATCCAATATTTCACACTCCTCCTCCTTATCTTCAATTCCTGCATCATCCCTATCCTTTGTGAAGACAGACGCAAAGTATTCATTAAGAACCGCACCCACATCTTCCGCCTCCACATATAGTTTACCTTTTTGGTCTCTCATAGGCTCTACTCTTTCCTTAGTTATCCTCTTGATCTTAATGTATTTATAAAACATCTTTGGGTTTTCTTTGATTTTACCTGCTAATATTTTTTCATGCCCTCTCTTTGCTTTCCTAAATTCCTTTTTAACTTCACCCCCGCACTTTGTATACTCCTCTAAGCTTTCCGTAGGATCTGACGGGAGAGCTAATACGAAAGCAAAGAACAGTAGAGATCCTGCAGACAGAGAGATATAAAGAACAGCAAAGGTAATGCAGGTAATATAATTAGAAATCAGGAAATGGCTGACTTACTAAATAGAACCATAGAAATTTACGGCACAAAAGGAGGCCATTTGGCCCATCGTGTCTGTGCCGGCCGAAAAAGAGATATCCAACCTAATCCCACTTTTAGCTTTTGGTCCATGGCCTTGTAGGTTACGGCTCTTCAAGTCCACATTCAAGTATGTTTAAATGCGATGAGGGTTTCTGCCTCTGCTTCTATCTCAACTCCCCTCTAATCCTTTTACCAATTACTTCAAACCTATGCCCCCTGGTTATTGACCTCTCTGCCAAGGGAAATAGGTCCTCCCTATCCACTCTATCTAGGCCCCTCATAATTTTATACACCTCAATTAAATTTCCCCTCAGCCTCCTCTGTTATAAAGAATGATGTGGAGATGCCGGTGATGGACTGGGGTGGACAAATGTAAGGAATCTTACAACACCAGGTTATAGTCCAACAGTTTTATTTGAAAATCACAAGCTTTCGGAGGCTTTCTCCTTCGTCAGGTGAGTGTGGGATTTCTTGAAAGTTACCGCATATATAGTCAGAGAACAATGCCTGGTGATTACAGATAATCTTTCCAACTGCCCGTTATCAAGGCAATCAAAGGAGTTGAATAGTGTTCAGACAGAGAGACATTACATACAAGACGACTGAATATACAAACGGCCAGAACCAGAGACAGAGAGAGAGAGAGAGAGAGAGAAACATCTGAAAGGAAGAGAAAGAGAGAGAATGACCAGTTGTATTAAAAACATAACTTTTTTTTCCGCTGGTGGGTTACGTGTAGCGTGACATGAACCCAAGAAAAAAAAGTTATCTGTTTTTAATACAACTGGTCATTCTCTCTCTTTCTCTTCCTCTTCCTTTCGGATGTTTCTCTCTCTGTCTTTGGTTCTGGCTGTTTGTATATTCCGTAGTTTTGTATCTAATGTCTCTCTGTCTGAACACTATTCAACTCCTTTGATTGCCTTGATAACGGGCAGTTGGAAAGATTATCTGTAATCACCAGGCATTGTTCTCTGACTATATATGTGGTAACTTTCAAGGAATCCCACACTCACCTGACGAAGGAGAAAGCCTCCGAAAGCTTGTGATTTTCAAATAAAACTGTTGGACTATAACCTGGTGTTGTAAGATTCCTTACATTTGTTATAAAGAAAACAACCCCAGCCGATCCAATCTTTCCCCATAGCTAAAATTCTCCACTCCTGGCAACATCCTTATAAATCCCCTCTGCACCTTCTCCAGTGCAATCACATCTTCCCTGTAATGTGGTGACCAGAACTGTACGCAGTACTCAAGCTGTGGCCTAGCTAATGTTTTATACAGTTCCAGCATAACCTCCCTGCTCTTATATTCTGTGCCTTGGCTAATAAAGGAAAGTATCCCGTATGCCTTTTTAACTACCTTATCTACCTGTCCTACCTTCAGGGATCTGTGGACGTGTATACCAAGGTCCCTTTGTTCCTCTACACCTCTCAGTATCTTCCCATTTATTGTGTACTCCCTTCCCAAATGCATTACCTCACACATCTCTGGATTGAATTCCATTTGACACTTTTTTTGTCCATTGATATCTTTCTGCAGTCAACAGCTTTCCTCCTCTCTATCAAACACATGCCCAACTTTGTTATCATCTGCAAACTTCTCAATCGTGCTCCCTCCATTTAAGTCTAAATAATTGGTATGTACCACTAAAAGCAAGGGACCTAGTACTGAGCCCTGCGGAACCCCACTGAAAACAGCCTTCCAGTCACAAAAACACTCATCGACCATTACCCTTTGCTTCCTGCCACTGGGACAATTTTGGATCCAATTTGCCACTTTCACTTGGATCCCATGGGCTTTTACTTTTCTGACCAGTCTGCCATGTGGGACATTGTAAAAAGCCTTGCTAAAATCCACGTAGACTACATCAAAGGCGCTATCCTCGTCGACCCTCCTTGTTACCCCCTCAAAAAAGTCAATCAAGTTACGACCTTCCCATAACAAATCCATGACTAATCCGTGACTAATTGATTAATCCGTGCCTTTCTAAATGACGGTTTATACTATCCCTCAAAATTTTTTCCAATAATTTGCCCACCACCGAGGTCAGGCTGAATGGCCTGTAATTATTCTCCCTTTTTAAACAACGGAAATAGCTACTTTGTATTGGTCTTCGCAGTAGAGGATGAGGATAAAGTACCAGAGAAACAAGGAAAACTAAAAATAAAATCAAGGGGGGAACTTACTAGATTCAATATAAGTAAAAAATGATGATGGAGAAACTTATGAGATTAAAGATAGACTTGTCCCCTTGGATTGGAGATCTGTACACCGCTCACTGGGCTTGAATGAAGGAATAGAGAGTCCAATATCCAAGATTGCTGACGACACTAAGTTAGGTGGCACAGAAAATAGTGTAGCTGGGAGCAGAAAGTTAGGACATTGAGAGATTAAGTGAGTGGGCAAAACTGGCAGATGGAGTTCAATGTGGGAAAGTGTGAGGTCATCCACTTTGGACCTAAGAAAGATAAATCAGGGTATTTTCTAAATGGTGAACAGTGAGGAACTGTGGATGAGCAGAGAGAGTTTGTGGTTCAAGTACAGAAATCAGTAAAAGCTACTGGACAGGTACAAAAAATAATGATAAAGGCTAATGGAATATTGGCCTGTATCTCGAGAGGGCTGGAATACAAAGGGGTGGAAGTTATGTTCCAGCTGTACAGAGCTCTGGTCAGACCCCATCTGGAGTATTGTGTTCAGTTCTGGGCAGCACACCTCAGGAAGGATATATTGATCTTGGAGGGAGTGCAGTGCAGATTCACCAGAATGATACTGGGGTTAAAAGGGTTAAACTATAAGGACAGGATGCGTAGACTAGGTTTGTACTCCCTTGAGTTTAGAAGATTAAGGGGTGATCTAATTGAGGTGTTTAAGATGATTAAAGGATTTGATAGGGTAGATAGAGAGAAACTGTTTCCTCTGGTGGGTGAGTTCAGAACAAGGGGGCATAACCTTAAAATTGGAGCCAGGCTGTTTAGGAGTGATGTCAGAAAGCATTTCTTCACACAAAGGGGAGTGGAAATCTGGAAAACTCTCCCTCAGAAAGATGTAGAGGTTGGGGGCCAATTGAAAATTTCAAAACTAAGATTGATAGATTTTTGTTAGGCAAGGGTATTAATGGTTACGGGGAACTAAGGTGGGTAAATGGAGTTAAGATAGAGATCAGCCATGATATAATTGAATGGCAGAACAGGCTTGAGGTGCTGAATGGCCTCCTCCTATTCCTATGAGAGTGCGTAAAGGGAAATGGGATGAATGGGGAATGAGCCTAAAGGGAGAGCTCTTTCTGAGCGAGGACATGGGGCAATGGGCCAAATGGGGAAAAGGACAGGACAGTGGGACTGAATGGACAGCTCATTCAGAAAGCCAGCACAGGCATGAATGGCTTCCTTCTCTGCTATAAAATTCAGTGATTGCGCATTGTAAACAGTAACTGCCAGAGTGCTGATTCCTGAGCCCCTACCCTCCCTGCTTCTACTTATTTCAGCAGCTGTTTGTTTCCTCTGAATCAGCCAATGTTGGACTCACTTCAGAGGCAGAGGTCTTGTCCACACTCCATGCCCTCCCATCTTGTGAGTCACTCTCCTGTGAGACACACAAAAGCTTTGCTAGAATCTGAATAAAGTCCGCTTGTCTGCCTGGCCCCTCATTCCTTGGAAGATAGGCCATCCTTCATGAGTGAGCCGAGGCAGTGAGTGTTTGCAGGCTATTGTGGAGAAGTCACAACTAGGCCACATCCTGTTCTCGCCAATCAGGGGCGGAAACCCTGGCCAAATTTCCAATCCCTAACTCGGATGCTGCGGGCAATTTTACTGCCTTGGCTGAGATTAGCTAGTTCAACACAGGCTGGGCTTTGAACTGGGACGTTCTGGTCTCTGTAGCTCATAGAATCATAGAAGTTACAACATGGAAACAGGCCCTTCGGCCCAACATGTCCATGTTGCCCAGTTTATACCACTAAGCTAGTCCCAATTGCCTGCACTTGGCCCATATCCCTCCATACCCATCTTACCCATGTAACTGTCCAAATGCTTTTTAAAAGACAAAATTGTACCCGCCTCTACTACTGCCTCTGGCAGCTCGTTCCAGACACTCACCACCCTTTGAGTGAAAAAATTGCCCCTCTGGACCCTTTTGTATCTCTCCCCTCTCACCTTAAATCTATGCCCCCTCGTTATAGACTCCCCTACCTTTGGGAAAAGATTTTGACTATCTACCTTATCTATGCCCCTCATTATTTTATAGACTTCTATAAGATCACCCCTAAACCTCCTACTCTCCAGGGAAAAAAGTCCCAGTCTGTCTAACCTCTCCCTGTAAGTCAAACCATCAAGTCCCGGTAGCATCCTAGTAAATCTTTTCTGCACTCTTTCTAGTTTAATAATATCCTTTCTATAATAGGGTGACCAGAACTGTACACAGTACTCCAAGTGTGGCCTCACCAATGCCCTGTACAACTTCAACAACTCATCCCAACTCCTGCATTCAATGTTCTGACCAATGAAACCAAGCATGCCGAATGCCTTCTTCACCACCCTATCCACCTGTGACTCCACTTTCAAGGAGCTATGAATCTGTACTCCCAGATCTCTTTGTTCTATAACTCTCCCCAACGCCTTACCATTAACGGAGTAGGTCCTGGCCCGATTCGATCTACCAAAATGCATCACCTCACATTTATCTAAATTAAACTCCATCTGCCATTCATCGGTCCACTGGCCCAATTTATCAAGATCCCGTTGCAATCTTAGATAACCTTCTTCACTGTCCACAATGCCACCAATCTTGGTGTCATCTGCAAACTTACTAACCATGCCTCCTAAATTCTCATCCAAATCATTAATATAAATAACAAATAACAGCGGACCCAGCACCGATCCCTGAGGCACACCGCTGGACACAGGCATCCAGTTTGAAAAACAACCCTCTACAACCACCCTCTGTCTTCTGTCGTCAAGCCAATTTTGTATCCAATTGGCTACCTCACCTTGGATCCCATGAGATTTAACCTTATGTAACAACCTACCATGCGGTACCTTGTCAAATGCTTTGCTGAAGTCCATGTAGACCATGTCTACTGCACAGCCCTCATCTATCTTCTTGGTTAGCCCTTCAAAAAACTCAATCCAATTCGTGAGACATGATTTTCCTCTCACAAAACCATGCTGACTGTTCCTAATTAGTCCCTGCCTCTCCAAATGCCTATAGATCCTGTCCCTCAGAATACCCTCTAACAACTTACCCACTACAGATGTCAGGCTCACCGGTCTGTGGTTCCCAGGCTTTTCCCTGCCGCCCTTCTTAAACAAAGGCACAACATTTGCTACCCTCCAATCTTCAGGCACCTCACCTGTAGCGGTGGATGATTCAAATATCTCTGCTAGGGGACCCGCAATTTCCTCCCTAACCTCCCATAACGTCCTGGGATACATTTCATCAGGTCCCGGAGATTTATCTACCTTGATGCGCGTTAAGACTTCCAGCACCTCCCTCTCTGTAATATGTACACTCCTCAAGACATCACTATTTATTTCCCCAAGTTCCCTAACATCCATGCCTTTCTCAACCGTAAATACCGATGTGAAATATTCATTCAGGATCTCACCCATCTCTTGTGGTTCTGCACATAGATGACCTTGTTGATCCTTAAGATGCCCTACTCTCTCCCTAGTTACCCTTTTGTCCTTTATGTATTTGTGGAAGCTCTTTGGATTCACCTTTGCCTGATCTGCCAAAGCAATCTCATATCCCCTTTTTGCCCTCCTGATTTCTCTCTTAACTCTACTCCGGCAATCTCTATACTCTTCAAGGGATCCACTTGATCCCAGCTGCCTATGCATGTCATATGCCGCCTCCTTCTTTTTGACTAGTGCCTCAATCTCCCGAGTCATCCAAGGTTCCCTACTTCTACCAGCCTTGCCCTTCACTTTATAAGGAATGTGCTTACCCTGAACCCTGGTTAACACACTTTTGAAAGCCTCCCACTTACCAGACGTCCCTTTGCCTGCCAACAGACTCTCCCAATCAACTTCTGAAAGTTCCTGTCTAATACCATCAAAATTGGCCTTTCCCCAATTTAGAATTTTAACTTTTGGGCCAGACCTATCCTTCTCCATAGCTATCTTAAAACTAATGGAATTATGATCACTGGTCCCAAAGTGATCCCTCACTAACACTTCTGTCACCTGCCCTTCCTTATTTCCCAAGAGGAGGTCAAGTTTTGCCCCCTCTCTAGTCGGGCCATCCACATACTGAATGAGAAATTCCTCCTGAATACACTCAACAAATTTCTCTCCATCCAAGCCCCTAATGCTATGGCTGTCCCAGTCAATGTTGGGAAAGTTAAAGTCCCCTACTATTACCACCCTATTTTTCTTGCAGCTGTCTGTAATCTCCTTACATATTTGCTCCTCAATTTCCCGTTGACTATTTGGGGGTCTGTAGTACAATCCTATCAAAGTGATCTCTCCCTTCTTATTTTTCAGTTCTACCCATATAGACTCAGTTACACATTGGTTTATGGACTGAAGGGGATTGTTGTTTTTTATGAAGATAGTAGTTACATCGGGTTAGACCGAAACTTAACCACAGAAACAGGCCATTCGGTCCAACTGGTCTGTGCCGGTGTTTATGCTCCACACGAGCCTCCTCCCTCCCGACTTCATCTCACCCGATCAGCATATCCTTCTATTCCTTTCTCTCTCATGTATCTAACTTCTCCTTAAATGCATCTATGCTATTTGCCTCAACTACTCCTAGTGGTAGCGAGTTCCACATTCTCACCACTCTCTAGATAAAGAAGATTCTCCTGAATTCCCCATTGGATTTATTAGTGACTATCTTATATTTATGACCTCTAGTTTTGGTCTCCCCTGCAAGTGGAAAGATTTTCTCTACGTCTATCCTATCAAACCGTATCATTACCTTAAAGACCTCTATCAGGTCAACCCTCAGCCTTCTCTTTTCTAGAGAAGAGAGTCCCAGCCTGTTCAGTCTTTCCTGATCAGGATATCCTCTCAGTTCTGGTATCATCCTTGTGACTCTTTATTGCACCATCATCAATGCTTCTATATCCTTTCTATAATATGGAGACCAGAACTGTTCACAATACTCCAAGTGTGATCTAACCAAGGTTCTATGCAAGTTTAACATAACTTCTTTGCTTTTCAATTCTATCCCATTAGAAATGAACCCTAGATTTGCCTTTTTTATGGCCTTTTAACCTGCGTCGCTACCTTTGGATGAGCTGTGTTTGGGGAGGGCCATACATCACTTTGCGTTATTATTCTGATCTGCAGCAGGTACAAGGGTTGTGTTGAAGGAATGTGTTATTGCACTGTGTCTTTAAAGAAATGCGCAAAGACTATATTTCACCTGAATGAAGTTTGCGTCTCTCAGCCTGACTTACGCTGAGGTTGGTTCAATATGAATTGGAAACCATAGCAAGTTCAGTTGAGGTCAACCCGTGGCGCCAGTGAGCGGGGCCCCGTGGCGCCAGTGAGCGGGGCCCCGTGGCGCCAGTGAGCGGGGCCCCGTGGCGCCAGTGAGCGGGGCCCCGTGGCGCCAGTGAGCGGGGCCCCGTGGCGCCAGTGAGCGGGGCCCCGTGGCGCCAGTGAGCGGGGCCCCGTGGCGCCAGTGAGCGGGGCCCCGTGGCGCCAGTGAGCGGGGCCCCGTGGCGCCAGTGAGCGGGGCCCCGTGGCGCCAGTGAGCGGGGCCCCGTGGCGCCAGTGAGCGGGGCCCCGTGGCGCCAGTGAGCGGGGCCCCGTGGCGCCAGTGAGCGGGGCCCCGTGGCGCCAGTGAGCGGGGCCCCGTGGCGCCAGTGAGCGGGGCCCCGTGGCGCCAGTGAGCGGGGCCCCGGTGAGGGACCAGCTCTTAGACGGTCATCAAGAAGCGAATAGTGTGACGACAGAAGCAGCTGCCGTCTGTTTACTTACTGGGGGTGTGTTGTCATTCGTCACTATTTGAGCGATCACTGTAAGTGGGTTTTACTCTCTTTGTCAGCCATTGGCCAGTTAGCTTTTTTTTATTCGTTCATGGGATGTGGGCGTCGCTGGCGAGGCCGGCATTTATTGCCCATCCCTAATTGCCCTTGAGAAGGTGGTGATGAGCCGCCTTCTTGAACCGCTGCAGTCCGTGTGGTGAAGGTTCTCCCACAGTGCTGTCAGGAAGGGAGTTCCAGGATTTTGACCCAGCGACGATGAAGGAACGGTGATATATTTCCAAGTCGGGATGGTGTGTGACTTGGAGGGGAACGTGCAGGTGGTGTTGTTCCCATGTGCCTGCTGCCCTTGTCCTTCAAGGTGGTAGGGGTCGCGGGTTTGGGAGGTGCTGTCAAAGAAGCCTTGGCGAGTTGCTGCAGTGCATCCTGTGGATGGTACACACTGCAGCCACAGTGCGCCGGTGGTGAAGGGAGTGAATGTTTAGGGTGGTGGATGGGGTGCCAGTCAAGAGGGCTGCTTTGTCCTGGATGGTGTCGAGCTTCTTGAGTGTTGTTGGAGCTGCACTCATCCAGGCAAGTGGAGAGTATTCCATCACACTCCTGACTTGTGGCTTGTAGATGGTGGAAAGGCTTTGGGGAGTCAGGAGGTGAGTCACTCGCCGCAGAATACCCAGCCTCTGACCTGCTCTTGTAGCCACAGTATTTATGTGGCTGGTCCAGTTAAGTTTCTGGTCAATGGTGACCCCCAGGATATTGATGGTGGGGGATTCGGCGATGGTAATGCCGTTGAATGTCAAGGGCAGGTGGCTTGACTCTCTCTTGTTTGAGATGGTCATTGCCTGGCACTTGTCTGGCGTCATTGTTACTTGCCACTTATGAGCCCAAGCCTGGATGTTGTCCAGGTCTTGCTGCATGCAGGCTCGGACTGCTTCATTATCTGAGGGGTTGCGAATGGAACTGAACATTGTGCAGTCATCAGCGAACATCCCCATTTCTGACCTTATGATGGAGGGAAGGTCATTGATGAAGCTGCTGAAGATGGTTGGGCCGAGGACACTGCCCTGAGGAACTCCTGCAGCAATGTCCTGGGGCTGAGATGCTTGGCCTCCAACAACCACTACCATCTTCCTTTGTGCTAGGTATGACTCCAGCCACTGGAGAGTTTTCCCCCTGATTCCCATTGATTACTCGAACTAAGGGGCATAATCTTAGAATAAGGGGCTGCTCTTTCAAAACTGAGATGAGGAGAAACTTCTTCACTCAGAGGGTAGTAGGTCTGTGGAATTTGCTGCCCCAGGAAGCTGTGGAAGCTACATCATTAAATAAATTCAAAGCAGAAATAGACAGTTTCCTAGAAGTAAAGGGAATTAGGGGTTACGGGGAGCGGGCAGGAAATTGGACATGAATTTAGATTTGAGGTTAGGATCAGATCAGCCATGATCTTATTGAATGGCGGAGCAGGCTCGAGGGGCCGATTGGCCTACTCCTGCTCCTATTTCTTATGTTCTTATGATTTCAGTTTTACTAGGGCTCCTTGATGCCACACTCGGTCAAATGCTGCATTGATGTCAAGGGCAGTCACTCTCACCTCTGGATTTCAGCTCTTTTGTCCATGTTTGGACCAAGGCTGTAATGAGGTCTGGAGCCGAGTGGTCCTGGTGGAACCCAAACTGAGCATCGGTGAGCAGGTTATTGATGAGTAAGTGCTGCTTGATAGCACTGTCGACGACACCTTCCATCACTTTGCTGATGATTGAGAAGTAGACTGATGGGGCGGTAATTGGCCGGATTGGATTTGTCCTGGTTTTTGTGGACAGGACATACCTGGGCAATTTTCCACATTGTCGGGTAGATGCCAGTGTTGTAGCTGTACTGGAACAGTTTGGCTAGAGGCGCAGCTAGTTCTGGAGCATAAATCTTCAGCACGGGTACGGTAGCATCGTGGTTACGTTACTGGACTAGTAATCCAGAGGCCTGGACTAATATTCCGGAGTCATGAGTTCAAATCCCACAACGGCAGCTGGGGAATTCAAATTCAATTAATTAAATAAAAATCTGGAATAAAAAAATAACTAGTATCAGTAATGGTGGCCATGAAACCACCGGATTGTCGTAAAAACCCATCTGGTTCACTGATGTCCTTTAGGGAAGGAAACCAGCCGTCCTTCCCCGGTCTGGCCTATATGTGACTCCAGACCCACAGCCTGCTCCGCCATTCAATAAGATCATGGCTGATCTGATCCTAACCTCAAATCTAAATTCATGTCCAATTTCCTGCCCGCTCCCTGTAACCCCTAATTCCCTTTACTTCTAGGAAACTGTCTATTTCTGCTTTGAATTTATTTAATGATGTAGCTTCCACAGCTTCCTGGGGCAGCAAATTCCACAGACCTACTACCCTCTGAGTGAAGAAGTTTCTCCTCATCTCAGTTTTGAAAGAGCAGCCCCTTATTCTAAGATTATGCCCCCTAGTTCTAGTAATCAATGGGAATCAGGGGGAAAACTCTCCAGTGGCTGGAGTCATACCTAGCACAAAGGAAGATGGTAGTGGTTGTTGGAGGCCAAGCATCTAAAATATTTTTAGATGTCTCAATACTACATGTGATATAAAGCAATACTTGTTCTAAAACCTCCCTGCTATCTGCCCAATGCTACATCTCTCCATAATCCTCACCGGGGGCATACTATTCTAGACCACCTTTCCCTGTTACACTATTCATTCTTTACTCATGCCCCAAATGTTCCAAGATGTGGCTCTCCCCCTGTGTTATGGGTTTAAATCCTCCCCCATTGTAATGGGACGAGTGGAAAAGGAAGTGAGACCAGCCAGAAGTGGTGGTTCACTGAAATTGCCTAGCAAGCCACTCAGTTGTTCAAGAAGGCGGCTCACCACCACCTTCTCAAGGGCAATTAGGGATGGGCAATAAATGTTGGCCCCGCCAACGACACCCACATCCCATGAACGAATTAAAAAGAAACTACAGTTGGGATGTTGTTTGAGCCCGTAGCCTCATAGCTGGGATAGGTGTAACCTTAATGTTAGTGTTTGTCAGGTACCTACCCTGACTTGTGAGGAGTCACGGTTGGAATGTGATTTGCGATATGTGTCTCCCACAGGCCATTTTGTTTGCTGTCTGGAGATTTCTAGCTCTACGTTTACCTTTCATTGAGATGTCTTGTTCACCCAAGTAGCCTGCTTGAAATTGGGAACACGAGTACAAAACTCTCAGCTTTAATGAAGTTTGGCTTTCCTAAAAATCCAGTCAGTCCACATTTGTTTTCCTCCTTCCTTTGTCTCATCTTTCTTGGGCTCTAGTTTCTCCAAAAAGAAAATCACTGAATATTTTTGTCTGCTTTTAATGCTTGAGTAATGCAGCCTGAATCTGTGGGAGGGACTTCTCTTCCTGACAGATTTTGTGGGTTTGTCTTCTACTCTCACAGATTGTTCCATGCGCATCAACTCATGCTGCTCAGAGGCTGGGTTGATAGCGCACAATTTTTTAAAGTTCAAAATCAAGCAATTCAATGCCACAGAGCCCGCAGTCAGTGTTAATTTGCAGGAGCTGCAGTGAGCATTGCCTCGCCATTCTATACGATTTCTAGCCCAATAAAAACCTTTCTTTCTGTGGCTGTAATCATGTCTCTATTTAAACAGTTCACCTCCACCTCTGTCTCTCCTGTCATAGCCGGGAATGGTTCGTTCCCAGCCCTACCTGGTTGAAGCCAAATTTCCATCAAGCCTGCAACATCACGTCCCTCCATTCTAATTAGTGCCTCGAGTTCCACAATTTTATTTCTGATGCTTTACCAATTCACACATGAGCCATTCATGTGCCTCAATTTGCCTAATTTTTCTTATTCTTTCTTTCACCATCCTTAACTTTAAAATGCCTTTCACAAAACTTGTAGCACACAAGGAGGCTATTCGCCTCATCGTGCTTTTGTCATTCAGACCTCTTTAACTGGAACTGCCTAGTCTAATTACATTTCCCTGCACTTTCCCCAATCTCTGTCATATTCTTGCTTTTAAAATATTTTTAGATGTCTCATTACTACATGTGATATAAAGCAATACTTGTTCTAAAACCTCCCTGCTATCTGCCCAATGCTACATCTCTCCATAATCCTCACCGGGGGCATACTATTCTAGACCACCTTTCCCTGTTACACTATTCATTCTTTACTCATGCCCCAAATGTTCCAAGATGTGGCTCTCCCCCTGTGTTATGGGTTTAAATCCTCCCCCATTGTAATGCTTATCCGCTCTGAAGACATTGGCACTGTTCAATTTAGTTAAAGTCCATCCCATCTATAAAGCTTCCTCTGGCTTAGAACTTGTCCCAGCACCCGAGGAATCTGAAACCCACCCTACGACACTTTCCCTCTGGCTGCAGGTTGATGTATCCTATAAATCCCGAACTTGTCCCAGTGCTCGGCATTGGAAATGACCTTGAAATCACTATCTTTGGAGGTCTTGTACATCGGTTTAATCCTAAATCCTCCAACTCTCTCTGAAACGCCTCCATCCTCCCCTGTCACTGTTTACAGTGTGAACCACCACTTCTGGCTGGTCTCACTTCCTTTTCCACTCGTCCCATTTCTCTCTTATCTTGGCATCTGAGACTGCTGGTCACCGTTTCAAATCAAACATTCTATTTCCCCTAATCAGAGAATCCTGCGCTTACCGTAGGGCCTGCATTTATCGTATGCGCCTATGTCTACTGTACATGCTTGCATTTATTGCAATGCGTTAACTATACCTGCCGACATTTACCATAGGGCCTGCATTTATTGTACCCGCTTGTATTTACTGCACTGCCTGCGTTTACTGTACATCCACCTGAGAGGGCAGACGTCCGAAAGACTACATCTGTGACAGTGCAGTGCTCCCTCAGTACAGCCTGGATTATGGGCTCAAGTCTCTGGAGTGGGACTTGATCCCACAATGTTCTGTCTCCGAGGTGAGTGTGTCACCGACTGAGCCAAGCCTGACACCTTAGCGTAATAGTGTAAATTCAGCCTGAAGCTGGAGTCAGGGCTAACCTGACACCAGAGCGAAGTGAGTCTCCCCAAAGCAGCTTTACACTGACATTAAACCCATCCAGCTCGAGAAACGTGAGGAGCTGTACCCTTCAGGCCGCAGTCTCCAACGTCGGCTGTCTCCTTTCGCCTTCCCCACTGGTCACCCTTGGTGTTGGCTGACATGAATCTTTCCAATGGGGTTTGAGCTGTCCTGCCAATTGTGGCACTGATGTGGCAGATGCCAGGAGCTACCGGTACCTTCTGAGCTGATGTCCAGAGATCGGAGTGATTTGTCAGTGGCAGTTTGTGCAGCTACCCCTGAGGGAACTACAGCTCCAAACACCACATCCATTGAATGGCCGCTGTACAAATACTGATTTTGCTGTGTGTCACTGCCATTAACATGGACAGTAAGTAGGTGGCTGGGTTTAGCACGGAGGCTTCCCCTATGTGGCTTCCAGCCCTGCTTGTCTTCAATGGGATAGATTCAGAACAGATTTAGCAGCTCAAAACTGGGCATCCATGAGGCGCAGTGGGCCATCAGCAGAAGCAGAATTGTATTCCAGCACAATCTGTAACCTCATGGCCCGGCATATTCCTCACTCTACCATTACCAACAAGCCCTGGTTCAATGAGGAGTGTAGAAGAGCAGGCCAGGAGCAGCAACAGGCGTACCTAAAAATGAGGCGCCAACCTGCTGAAGCTACAACTCAGGACGACATGCATGCTAAACAGCAGAAGCAACATGCTATAGACAGAGCTAAGCGATTCCACAACCAACGGATCAGATCAAAACTCTGCAGTCCTGCCACATCCAGTCGTGAATGGTGGTGGACAATTAAACAACTAATGGGAGGAGGAGGCTCTGTAAACATCCCCATCCTCAATGATGGCGGAGTTCAGCATGTGAGTGCAAAAGACAAGGCTGAAGCATTTGCAACCATCTTCAGCCAGAAGTGCCGAGTGGATGATCCATCTCGGCCTCCTCCCGATATCCCCACCATCACAGAAGCCAGTCTTCAGCCAATTCGATTCACTCTGTGATATCAAGAAACGGCTGAGTGCACTGGATACACCAAAGGCTATGGGCCCCGACAACATCCCGGCTGTAATGCTGAAGACTTGTGCTCCAGAACTAGCTGCGTCTCTAGCCAAACTGTTCCAGTACAGCTGCAACACTGGCATCTACCCACAATGTGGAAAATTGCCTGGGTATGTCCTGTCCACAAAAAGCAGGACAAATCCAATCTGGCCAATTACCGCCCCATCAGTCTACTCTCAATCATCAGCAAAGTGATGGAAGGTGTCATTGACAGTGCTATCAAGCGGCACTTACTCACCAATAACCTGCTCACCGATGCTCAGTTTGGGTTCCGCCAGGACCACTCGGCTCCAGACTTCATTACAGCCTTGGTCGAAACATGGACAAAAGAGCTGAATTCCAGAGGTTAGGTGAGAATGACTGCCCTTTTCATCAAGGCAGCATTTGACTGAGTGTGGCACCAAGGAGCCCTTGTAAAATTGAAGTCAATGGGAATCGGGGAAATCTCTCCAGTGGCTGGAGTCATACCGAGCACAAAGGAAAATGGTAGTGGTTGTTGGAGGCCAATCACCTCATCCCCAGGACATTGCTGCAGGTGTTCCTCAGGGCAGTGTCCTTGGCCCATCAATGACCTTCCCTCCATCATAAGGTCAGAAATGGGGATGTTCGCTGATGATTGCACAGTGTTCAGTTCCATTCGCAACCCCTCAGATAATGAAGCCGTCCAAGCCCGCATGCAGCAAGACCTGGACAACATCCAGGCTTGGGCTGATAAGTGGCAAGTAACATTCGTGCCAGGCAATGACCACCTCCAACAAGAGAGAGTCTAACCACCTCCCCTTGACATTCAACGGCATTACCATCGCCGAATCCCCCACCATCAACATCCTGGGGGTCACCATTGACCAGAAACTTAACTGGACCAGCCATATAAATACTGTGGCTACGAGAGCAGGTCAGAGGCTGGGTATTCTATGGCGAGTGACTCACCTACACCCCAAAGCCTTTCCACCATCTACAAGGCACAAGTCAGGAGTGTGATGGAATACTTTCCACTTGCTTGGATGAGTGCAGCTCCAACAACACTCAAGAAGCTCAACACCATCCAGGACAAAGCAGCCCGCATGATTGGCACCCTATCCACCACCCTAAACATTCACCCCCTTCACCACCACCGCACTGCAGCAACTAGTCAAGGCTTCTTCGACAGCACCTCCCAAACCCGCGACCCCTACCACCTAGAAGGACAAGGGCAGCAGGCGCATGGGAACAACATCACCTGCACGTTCCCCTCCAAGTCACACACCATCCCGACTTAGAAATATATTGCTGTTCCTTCATTGTCACTGGGTCAAAATCCTGGAACCCCCTTCCTAACAGCACTGTGGGAGAGCCTTCACCACACGGACTGCAGTGGTTCAAGGCGGCGGCTCACCACTACCTTCTCAAGCGCAATTAGGGATGGGCAATAAATGCTGGCCTCGCCAGCGACGCCCACATCCCATGAACGAATAATAATAATTTTTTTTAAATGCCGCCGCCTTGTCCAGAAATCTGCATTCTTTCTATTTGGCCAGAAGCTGTTTCTTGGAAACATCAGTTGGAAAGCTGTGTGCCGATCCCAGGAATACTGCAGAGCATTGAGCTGAACAGTGTAGTTCTGGGATCTGCTGCCGTTTAATAAATCTTGTGATACACACAGGAAATACTGTCTCCCTGCTGTCCCGCTCACAATATCTCATCCTGGCCAAGCTGACAGTGTAGAGCAGAGAGCGGGGAAAAAATTCTCTCACATTTCCCACTGGGATTCAATGTAAGAACTATCTAGGATAAGTAAAGTAAAGTCTCGTCAAAATTCATCACCGGCCTCTGATTGTCAGCTTGCACAATTAACACCACTACCAATTCAATCTCTGTTAGCTTACTGGCACACTATTCAAAACATTCCTCCTTCAAGCTAAGAAATTATTTCTAATACCCGTTTTAAATTTACTTATCTCTCATTTAAATCCTTTCTCCCTGTCAGCCTGACTTGCTTTGAAGTAATATTCAGAGTTGAGTCAGAGAATATCTAGCAGTGGCTTCTCTTCCCCTCCTGCCTCCGACGTCGTTACCTCCAGAGTCCCCCGAAAGATCTACCCTCAGCCCCTTCCTTTTTCACCCCGGCCTCTGTCAGGCTGATCCGGACTCTTTGTATCTTCGATGTCCTGTTTGGCCTCGAGCTGAGCTTCCGACCCCATGTCCTCTCTATCACCAAGATGGCCTACTTCCACCTCCGTAACATTGCCTGTCTCCACCCCGCCTCAGCTCATCTGAGTGTCAGTCGTGGCTCAGTGGTAGCTCTCTCGCCTCTGAGTCAGAAGGTTGTGGGTTCAAGCCCCAATGTAGAGATTGAGTACAAAATCCAGGCTGACACTCCAGTGCAGTACTGAGGGAGCGCTGCCCTCTAATGTAAAAGACCCCATGGCACTGTTTGAAAAAGAGAAGTCCTGGCCTATTTCAAAAATACTTAATTGCCTGAAAAGCACTTTGGGATGTCCTGAGGTTGTGAAAGGTGCTGTAAAAGTACAAGTCTGTCTTTCTTTTTTGCTGTGATTTCCTACATAACAGTGGCATAAGTAATTCATTGACTATGAAACAGATATATGTCCCGAGGGTGTGAAAATTGCAGTTTCATCTATAGGATAATGGAGAGGCAGTGTGTCATATATAGGATAATAGATAGACAGGGTGTCATATATAGGATAACATAGACAGGCAGTGTGTCATATATAGGATAATAGACAGGCAGTGTGTCATGTATAGGATAATAGGTAAACAGGCAGTGTGTCATGTATAGGATAATAGACAGGCAGTGTGTCATAGATAGGATAATAGGTAAACAGGCAGTGTGTCATGTATAGGATAATAGGTAAACAGGCAGTGTGTCATGTATAGGATAATAGACAGGCAGTGTGTCATGTATAGGATAATAGACAGGCAGTGTGTCATGTATAGGATAATAGACAGGCAGTGTGTCATGTATAGGATAATAGGTAAACAGGCAGTGTGTCATAAAGAGGATAATAAATAGACAGGCAGTGTGTCATGTATAGGATAATAGGTAAACAGGCAGTGTGTCATGTATAGGATAATAGGTAAACAGGCAGTGTGTCATGTATAGGATAATAGACAGGCAGTGTGTCATGTATAGGATAATAGACAGGCAGTGTGTCATGTATAGGATAATAGACAGGCAGTGTGTCATGTATAGGATAATAGACAGGCAGTGTGTCATGTATAGGATAATAGGTAAACAGGCAGTGTGTCATAAAGAGGATAATAAATAGACAGGCAGTGTGTCATGTATAGGATAATAGGTAAACAGGCAGTGTGTCATGTATAGGATAATAGGTAAACAGGCAGTGTGTCATGTATAGGATAATAGACAGGCAGTGTGTCATGTATAGGATAATAGGTAAACAGGCAGTGTGTCATAAAGAGGATAATAAATAGACAGGCAGTGTGTCATGTATAGGATAATAGGTAAACAGGCAGTGTGTCATGTATAGGATAATAGGTAAACAGGCAGTGTGTCATGTATAGGATAATAGACAGGCAGTGTGTCATAGATAGGATAATAGGTAAACAGGCAGTGTGTCATATATAGGATAATAGACAGGCAGTGTGTCATGTATAGAATAATAGACAGGCAGTGTGTCATGTATAGGATAATAGACAGGCAGTGTGTCATGTATAGGATAATAGACAGGCAGTGTGTCATAGATAGGATAATAGGTAAACAGGCAGTGTGTCATGTATAGGATAATAGACAGGCAGTGTGTCATGTATAGAATAATAGACAGGCAGTGTGTCATGTATAGGATAATAGACAGGCAGTGTGTCATGTATAGGATAATAGACAGGCAGTGTGTCATGTATAGGATAATAGACAGGCAGTGTGTCATGTATAGGATAAAAAATAGACAGGTGGTGTGTTATGTATAGGATAATAGACAGGCAGTGTGTCATATATAGGATAATAAATAGACAGGCAGTGTGCCATGTATAGAATAATAGGCAGTGTGTCATGTACACGATAATGATAGGTAGTGTATCACATATAGGATAATATATAGACAGGCAGTGTGTCATATAGAGGATAATAGATAGGTAGTGTGTCATGTATAGGCTAATAAATAGACAGGCTGTCATGTATAGGATAATAGGCAGTGTCTCATGTATAGGATAATAGATAGGCAGTGTGTCATAAAGGATAAGCGAAAGACAGGAAGTGTGCCATGTATAGGATAACATATAAACAGGCAGTGTGTCATTTTTTAGGATAATAGAAAGGCTGTGTGTCATGTACACGATAATGATAGGCAAGTCACCTCCAAGTCACACACCATCCCGACTTGGAAATATATCGCCGTTCCTTCATCGTCGCTGGGTCAAAATCCTGGAACTCCCTTCCTAACAGCACTGTGGGAGAACCTTCACCACACGGACTGCAGTGGTTCAAGAAGGCTGCTCACCATCACCTTCTCGAGTGCAATTTGGGATGGGCAATAAATGCTGGCCTCGCCAGCGATGCCCACATCCCATGAACTAGTAAAAAAAAAATGGGAAAATTGATCGACAGGCAGTGTGTCGTGTGTAGGAAAATTGATCGACAGGCAGTGTGTCGTGTGTAGGAAAATTGATCGACAGGCAGTGTGTCGTGTGTAGGAAAATTGATCGACAGGCAGTGTGTCGTGTGTAGGAAAATTGATCGACAGGCAGTGTGTCGTGTGTAGGAAAATTGATCGACAGGCAGTGTGTCGTGTGTAGGAAAATTGATCGACAGGCAGTGTGTCGTGTGTAGGAAAATTGATCGACAGGCAGTGTGTCGTGTCTTGGTTAATAGATAGGCAGTGTGTCGTGTATAGGATAATAAACAGACTGTCAGGTGTAAGATACTAGGCAGTGAGTCATATATAGGATAATAGACAGGCAGTGGGTCATATATAGGATAATAAATGGGCAGGCAGTGTGTCATTTACAGTATAATAGATAGACAGTGTGTCATGTATAGGATAATAGACTGGCAATGTGTCATGTTTAGGATAATTGATAAACAGGCAGTATGTCGTGTCTTGGTTAGTAGATAGGCGGTGTGTCAAGTATTGGATAATAGATCAACAGGCAGTGTGTCGTGTATAGCATAATAGATAGGTAGAGTGGTATATAGGACAATATATTGACAGGCAGTGTGTCATGTAGAGGATAACAGGCAATGTGTCACGTATAGGATAATAGACAAGCAGTGTGTCATGTATAGGATAATAGATAGACAGGCAGTGTGTCCTATAGAGGACACTAATCTATTATGCTAATAGATAGCATTAAGTACCCAATCCTCCCCTTTGAGCTAGGTTTTTGTTATTGCCACTGTATCATAGTGCTATGTGGTGACTTGAGCCTGCAGCTCACCAACCTTATTCACCACGCTACGTGCATTTACACGCTTGCACTCCAATCTCTTGTTGGACTGTCTCGCATTTGCTCCCTGTCTCATGCCTCCTATTTCTGAACTATTCTTTACTCTAGTGCTACTTGTCCTTCTGTGCACCTTCTTTCTCCTCTCTAATGTTTCATCCTGGTGCCCATCCCCCTGCCAAATTAGTTTAAACCTCCCACTGCACTAGTGAACCTCCCCATAAGGACATTGGTCCCAGCTCTGTTGAGGTGCAACCCGTCCATCTTGAACATACCCCTCCTACCCCAGAACTGGTCCCAATGGCCCAGTAATCTGAAGCCCTCCCTCTTACACCAATTCTCCAGCCATGCGTTAACCTGTCTTATCCTACTATTCCTATACTCACTAGCGCATGGCACTGGGAGTAATCCAGAAATTACTACCTGCTTTTTAACTTCCTCCCCTAGCTCCTGAAACTCTGACTGCAGGACCTCGACCCTTTTCCTTCCTATGTCATTGATTCCCACATGGACCACGATTTCTGGATGTTCTGCACCCTCTCAGTATCTCCTTTACCCTGGCGCCAGGGAGGCAACACACCATCCGGGACTCACGTCTGCGGTTGTAGAAACGCCTGTGTATCCCCCTGACTGTCGAATCCCCTGTAACAACTACATTTCTTTTGCCCCCCTGAGCAGTCGAGTCTCCCACGGTGCCATAGATTTGCTCCTGATCGCGCTCCCCTGAGGTGCCAACACCCTCACTGGTATTCAACACTCCCAGGGGACTCCTGCACAGCCTGCCTGTTCTTCCTAGTCTGTCTGGTGGTCGCCCACTCCCCCTCTGCCTGAACGCTCTGTAGCTGCGAGGTGACCACCTCCTGAAACGTGTTATTCACAAAACTCTCAGCTTCCTGTGTGTACTGTAGTGACGCCAGCCGCTCCTCAAGCTCAGAAACTATGAGCTCGAGCAGTTGGCGGCACTTTCCTGCACGTGTGGTTTTCCAGGACGTACAAAGTGTTTTGGAGTTTCCACATGGCATAGGATATGCATGCGATGGGCCCCAGCTGTCTCCTGCCATGTTAGCTAACAGTTATTTAGCTTTTAGTTTGTTTAGCTTTAAGGCACATTACTGTTTATCTGACACTAAAACACTAACCACTAAAACGACCAACCAATGAACTAAATACTTATTGACTTGCCCCCGGTGCTTCTCCTTGCCTTGTTTTGATTCTTCGTGCGGTTCACTCTATGCTCCACTCAGTCTATAGTTCGTGGTTTAAATCACTTAGCACCTCCTTCCCCCTCTGCACCTCCTTCCCCCTCTGCACCTCCTTCCCCCTCTGCACCTCCTTCCCCCTCTGCACCTCCTTCCCCCTCTGCACCTCCTTCCCCCTCTGCACCTCCTTCCCCCTCTGCACCTCCTTCCCCCTCTGCACCTCCTTCCCCCTCTGCACCTCCTTCCCCCTCTGCACCTCCTTCCCCCTCTGCACCTCCTTCCCCCTCTGCACCTCCTTCCCCCTCTGCACCTCCTTCCCCCTCTGCACCTCCTTCCCCCTCTGCACCTCCTTCCCCCTCTGCACCTCCTTCCCCCTCTGCACCTCCTTCCCCCTCTGCACCTCCTTCCCCCTCTGCACCTCCTTCCCCCTCTGCACCTCCTTCCCCCTCTGCACCTCCTTCCCCCTCTGCACCTCCTTCCCCCTCTGCACCTCCTTCCCCCTCTGCACCTCCTTCCCCCTCTGCACCTCCTTCCCCCTCTGCACCTCCTTCCCCCTCTGCACCTCCTTCCCCCTCTGCACCTCCTTCCCCCTCTGCACCTCCTTCCCCCTCTGCACCTCCTTCCCCCTCTGCACCTCCTTCCCCCTCTGCACCTCCTTCCCCCTCTGCACCTCCTTCCCCCTCTGCACCTCCTTCCCCCTCTGCACCTCCTTCCCCCTCTGCACCTCCTTCCCCCTCTGCACCTCCTTCCCCCTCTGCACCTCCTTCCCCCTCTGCACCTCCTTCCCCCTCTGCACCTCCTTCCCCCTCTGCACCTCCTTCCCCCTCTGCACCTCCTTCCCCCTCTGCACCTCCTTCCCCCTCTGCACCTCCTTCCCCCTCTGCACCTCCTTCCCCCTCTGCACCTCCTTCCCCCTCTGCACCTCCTTCCCCCTCTGCACCTCCTTCCCCCTCTGCACCTCCTTCCCCCTCTGCACCTCCTTCCCCCTCTGCACCTCCTTCCCCCTCTGCACCTCCTTCCCCCTCTGCACCTCCTTCCCCCTCTGCACCTCCTTCCCCCTCTGCACCTCCTTCCCCCTCTGCACCTCCTTCCCCCTCTGCACCTCCTTCCCCCTCTGCACCTCCTTCCCCCTCTGCACCTCCTTCCCCCTCTGCACCTCCTTCCCCCTCTGCACCTCCTTCCCCCTCTGCACCTCCTTCCCCCTCTGCACCTCCTTCCCCCTCTGCACCTCCTTCCCCCTCTGCACCTCCTTCCCCCTCTGCACCTCCTTCCCCCTCTGCACCTCCTTCCCCCTCTGCACCTCCTTCCCCCTCTGCACCTCCTTCCCCCTCTGCACCTCCTTCCCCCTCTGCACCTCCTTCCCCCTCTGCACCTCCTTCCCCCTCTGCACCTCCTTCCCCCTCTGCACCTCCTTCCCCCTCTGCACCTCCTTCCCCCTCTGCACCTCCTTCCCAGTTGAAAGTCCTCACTCTGTTAGCGCTTCACTCCGTTAGAGGTTCACTCCCTGTCTTTCCCAAGTTCTCATGTATAGGATAATTGATAGGCAGTGTGTTATGTATAGGATAATAGACGGGCAGGGTGTCATGTATAGGATAATAGGTTGGGACAAAAGTAGAGATGTTGTCCCTTATTAAATAGGAAATTATATAGTGCATTTATATAGTGTCTTTCATGACCGCTGGACATCCCAAAGCACTTTACACCCAGTGAAGTACTTTTGAAGTGTAGTCACTGTTGTAATGTAGGAAATGCTGCAGCCAATTTGCGCACAGCAAGGTGCCACAAACAGCAACGTAATAATGAACAGATAATCTGTTTTAGTGATGTTGGTTGGGGAGCACTCCCTTAAGAAAGACTGTGTTTGAAATAATCTGAGAGGACAAACGGAAGTTGACTTTCCTAAGCTTTAAAATGGTGACTAAAGTCAAGCTGTCTGTGGGAAAACAGCCAGATTGATTGACCTGGCAATGAGGTATTGTTCTAGGAGATGCTCAAAAGGTACATTATTTACGGCCTTGGCAGGTGTGAGAGATTGTGTATGTTAAGTCGATCATGAGCATGGAATGCGGTAACCATTCATACAGTCTGGGGTGATGGAGCCTATCTTTGGAAACCTCCGTGGATATTGTACAAGAATTGGGGTTTCCTGTAAAGTTCGGTTCACACTTGGACTCTGGGTAATGGAAGAATTTATTGCCCATGCACAGCCTCACATCATTGAAAATGTATAAAAGAAGGTTTCTTCCAAAAGCCTCATCGTGTGACGAACTGAGTAAGAAATGCATTTTACAGAAGTGGGCTGATTCTTCATATTTTTAAGTATTGTACAAGTATTTCGCTGTGACTTAATGCTTTTGTGTAAATATCTTAATTGTAAATAAATCTATTAGTTTCAGCTTGAACATAATGATCAGATAGTGTGGTATGTACTGCCCTTGTAGACAGGCAAGTGTGGTAGCCATCTCACAGAGTCTCTGATGTTACTCATCATAGTTACATGGGAACAGGAGGAGGCCACTCGGGCCCTTGAGCCTGTTCCGCCATTTGATTAAACCCTGGCTGATCTGTTGGGGGGAAATTATCAGTTCAGTGGGACGATGTCCCTCTCAACAGTTATAAGAGTATACACTTTCTCTGCCTATATCTTTCTGCTGTGAGCAGGAGAAAAGTACTGGGCAAAAACCCAAACCCACACTTTTCCCCTCGTTTCCCCCTTCCCTTGGCACTTGCTTCTTTGGGAGTTGGCTACTGGGTGATACATTGATAGGCAGTCTTCCTTCTCCCTCTCCCCCCACCTCTCTTTCAATTTTGCTACACAGGCCGGAGCTGTTACAAGCTAAAATAACTTGTGTTTATTTACAAAAATAAGTACACAAAGCACCTTTTGGATTCGTCAAATGTAACACAGCACAGGAATTAGTCAATTATCCTTTGCCCCTTTTAATTCTTCTGTTGAAGTGAGGATAAATGGTCAGTTTTGTTGCACTGGATAAAGGCTTTCAGGCAGAGTGTCTTCTTTCCATCTCCCCAGCCTTGTTATTAAGTATTCCCCCTGGTCACCATTCAGAGGTGGCGACTCTGTCAGTTGCCAAGCAGCAGCTTTCAGTCTCAGTCTTTCCCTTTGATTTCTGATGGCATTTGGTGATACTCGTTGATGCAGTTGACCATGTGACTGGCTGATTGGCTGAAAAGTGATATTAAATCCAGGAGACCATTAATGGACATCAGACATTACAACGCTGTTTAACACACAACAAAGCAACTTTCACATTTATTGAAACACATACAAATTCTGCCTGACTGCATGTGTTGTAATTTGTGGTTTTTCTTGCAATAGCAAGTCAATTCTCTGCCAGAAAGCAAAGACCTGGAGTTTCTGGGATTGGCAAAACTATGGAAGATGAAGTAATGCATTTCGGTAGGAAGAATGAGGAGAGGCAATATAAACTAAATGGTACAATTTTAAAGGGGGTGCAGGAACAGAGAGACCTGGGGGTGCGCACACACAAATCTTTGAAGGTGGCAGGATAAGTTGCTAAAGCTGTTGAAAAACCATGTGGGATCCTGGGCTTCATAAATAGAGGCATAGAGTACAAAAGCAAGGAAGTTATGCTAAACCTTTATAAATCACTGGTTAGGCCTCAGCTGGAGTACTGTGTTCAGTATTGGGCAACACACTTTAGGAAGGATGTGAAGGCCTTGGAGAGGGTGCAGAGGAGATTTACTAGAATGGTACCTGGGATGAGAGACTTCAGTTATGTGGAGAAGCTGGGGTTGTTCTCCTTAGAGCAGAGAAGGTTAAGGGGAGATTTAATAGAGTTGTTCAAAATTGTGTTTGGTTTTGATAGAGTAGATTGGGAGGCACTGATTCCACTGGCAGGAGGACACAGATTTAAGGTAATTGGCAAAAGAACCAGAGGGGAGATGAGGAGAAGATTTTTTACACATCGAGCTGTTCGGACCTGGAATGCACTGCCGAAAAGGGTGGTGGAAGCAGATTCAGTAATAACATTCTACAGGGAATTGGATCAATACTTGAAGGGGAAAAAATTGCAGGACTATGGGGAAAGAGCAGGGGAGTGGGATGAATTGGATAACTCTTTCAAAGAGCCGGCACAGGCACGATGGGCCGAATAGTCTCCTGAGCTGTTTGATTCTATGATTCTCTGTGATTGGTCCACAGAGAACGTGTATTGGGGTCGCCCTTATTTACTCTGTATTGAATGATCTGGGCCATAGGAACAGAAGGAGCAATACTGCCAGTTTCTGAGACTGGGGGTATGGCAGACTGTGAGCAACAACAGGGGGACAGACCCTGCAGGGCAGAGAAGGGGCAAACAGAATAAAATGTAAAAAAAAATGAAATTATACCTTTTGGAAGTAAGATCAGGGAAAGGAAATGCATCTCAAACAGTAAGATTTGAATCCTTGGTTTGTGTCTAGACGCTTGATGGTTCTAGGCGAAAAATGCTTGCACGGACCCGATGGGCCGAATGGTCTGTCTGTATGCTGTAATATTCTATGATTTCCCCCCCCCCCCACCCCCCCAACGAAAGTTTCCTGTGTGACGCCTCTCCTTCCTGAACACATCAAACATACAAAGTCTTCAGGTTAAGGGGTGATCTAATCGAGGTGTTTAAGATGATTAACGGATTTGATAGGGTCGATGGAGAGAAACTATTTCCTCTGGTGGGAGAGTCCAGAACAAGGGGGCATAACCTTAAAATTAGGCCATTGTCAGAAACCACCTCTTTTCTAAAAGGGTAGTGGAAACCTGGAACTCTTTCTCCCCCCCCCCCCCCCCCCCCCACCCCCGCCCTCAAAAAGCTGTTGAGGCTGGGGGTCAATTGAAAATTTCAAAACGGAGATTGATAGATTTTTGTTAGATAAGGGTTATTAAGGGTTACAGAACCAAGGCGGGTCGATGGAGATAGATCAGCCATGATATAACTGAATGGCGGAACAGGCTCAAGCATCTGACTGGCCTCTTTCTGTTCCTGTGTTCTGGAATAACAATCTCCATTCTACAGATAGCTGCCAACACCTCCATACATCACAAAGAGAAATACAGCGAGGCCACTCAGCCCATCTAGCTTATCCCTCCATAGTATCTGTTATTTCCCAGCACCCAATTAATCCCTCAATGACTGCAGGGTTTTTGTTTCCACTGCTCATTCTGGGCATTGATCACTCATTGTGTGAAGGGCTTCCTGAGATTTTTTAATATTCGTTCATGGGATGTGGGCGTCGCTGGCGAGGCCAGCATTTATTGCCCATCCCTAATTGCCCTTGAGAAGGTGGTGGTGAGCCGCCTTCTTGAACCGCTGCAGTCCATGTGGTGACGGTTCTCCCACAGTGCTGTTAGGAAGGGAGTTCCAGGATTTTGACCCAGCGACAATGAAGGCACGGTGATATATTTCCAAGTCGGGATGGTGTGTGACTTGGAGGGGAACGTGCAGGTGGTGTTGTTCCCATGTGCCTGCTGCTCTTGTCCTTCTAGGTGGTAGAGGTCGCGGGTTTGGGAGGTGCTGTCGAAGAAGCCTTGGCAAGTTGCTGCAGTGCATCCTGCGGATGGTACACACTGCAGCCACAGTGCGCCGGTGGTGAAGGGAGTGAATGTTTAGGGTGGTGGATGGGGTGCCAATCAAGCGCGCTGCTTTATCTTGGATGGTGTCGAGCTTCTTGTGTTGTTGGAGCTGCACTCATCCAAGCAAGTAGAGAGTATTCCATCACACTCCTGACTTGTGCCTTGTAGATGGTGGAAAGGCTTTGGGGAGTCAGGAGGTGAGTCACTCGGCGCAGAATACCCAGCCTCTGACCTGCTCTCATAGCCACAGTATTTATATGGCTGGTCCAGTTAAGTTTCTGGTCAATGGTGACCCCCAGGATGTTGATGGTGGGGGATTCGGCGATGGTAATGCCGTTGAATGTCAAGGGGAGGTGGTTGGACTCTCTCTTGTTGGAGATGGTCATTGCCTGGCACTTATCTGGCGAGAAAGTTACTTGCCACTTATGAGCCCAAGCCTGGATGTTGTCCAGGTCTTGCTGCATGCGGGCTCGGACTGCTTCATTATCCGAGGGGTTGCGAATGGAACTGAACACTGTGCAGTCATCAGCGAACATCCCCATTTCTGACCATATGATGGAGGGAAGGTCATTGATGAAGCAGCTGAAGATGGTTGGGCCGAGGACACTGCACTGAGGAACTCCTGCAGCAATGTCCTGGGGCTGAGATGATTGGCCTCCAACAACCACTACCATCTTCCTTTGTGCTAGGTATGACTCCAGCCACTGGAGAGTTTTCCCCCTGATTCCCATTCCTGAGATCAGTCCTGTAATTACCTTTTACCAGTTTGTACCCATCTCACCTTGTGATGAAGTCATGGTTTAACATGAAATAGTAACTCAGGATCAACCTTTCCTATTCCAGTTAGTATCCTGGGAAGTCCACACTCACCACATTCTTTACTGTGAAGGGTACAAATTTTCCTTACCTTCCCCATCCCTCCGGTCTCTGACACCGGGGACCAGCCTCGGTGTCTTCCTCTACTCAGATTTTTCCGTTGTGCCTCAGTGACTGGAACTGAACACATTCTTTGAGAGGTACTGTCCTGGCTTCACACTGAGTATATACGACTGGCTGACAGATTCACCAACAACCAACTCCCCCCATTACAATATCACCCGCAAATCAATCCAACTTACACAGCTTATGAATCACAATCTGTAAACATAGGCCTTCCCAGCACTGATCTCTGGGACACCCCACTCAGTGCATCTCCCCAGCACCGATCTCTGGGACACCCCACTCAGTGCATCTCCCCAGCACCGATCTCTGGGACACCCCACTCAGTGCATCTCCCCAGCACCGATCTCTGGGACACCCCACTCAGTACATCTCCCCAGCACCGATCTCTGGGACACCACACTCAGTGCATCTCCCCAGCACCGATCTCTGGGACACCCCACTCAGTACATCTCCCCAGCATCGATCTCTGGGACACCCCACTCAGTGCATCTCCCCAGCACCGATCTCTGGGACACCACACTCAGTGCATCTCCCCAGCACCGATCTCTGGGACACCACACTCAGTGCATCTCCCCAGCACCGATCTCTGGGACACCCCACTCAGTGCATCTCCCCAGCACCGATCTCTGGGACACCCCACTCAGTGCATCTCCCCAGCACCGATCTCTGGGACACCACACTCAGTGCATCTCCCCAGCACCGATCTCTGGGACACCCCACTCAGTGCATCTCCCCAGCACCGATCTCTGGGACACCCCACTCAGTGCATCTCCCCAGCACCGATCTCTGGGACACCCCACTCAGTACATCTCCCCAGCACCGATCTCTGGGACACCACACTCAGTGCATCTCCCCAGCACCGATCTCTGGGACACCCCACTCAGTACATCTCCCCAGCACCGATCTCTGGGACACCCCACTCAGTGCATCTCCCCAGCACCGATCTCTGGGACACCACTCAGTGCATCTCCCCAGCACCGATCTCTGGGACACCACACTCAGTGCATCTCCCCAGCACCGATCTCTGGGACACCACACTCAGTGCATCTCCCCAGCACCGATCTCTGGGACACCCCACTCAGTACATCTCCCCAGCACCGATCTCTGGGACACCCCACTCAGTACATCTCCCCAGCACCGATCTCTGGGACACCCCACTCAGTGCATCTCCCCAGCACCGATCTCTGGGACACCCCACTCAGTGCATCTCCCCAGCACCGATCTCTGGGACACCCCACTCAGTGCATCTCCCCAGCACCGATCTCTGGGACACCCCACTCAGTGCATCTCCCCAGCACCGATCTCTGGGACACCACACTCAGTGCATCTCCCCAGCACCGATCTCTGGGACACCACTCAGTGCATCTCCCCAGCACCGATCTCTGGGACACCACTCAGTGCATCTCCCCAGCACCGATCTCTGGGACACCCCACTCAGTACATCTCCCCAGCACCGATCCCTGGGACACCACTCAGTACATCTCCCCAGCACCGATCTCTGGGACACCCCACTCAGTGCATCTCCCCAGCACCGATCTCTGGGACACCCCACTCAGTGCATCTCCCCAGCACCGATCTCTGGGACACCACTCAGTGCATCTCCCCAGCACCGATCTCTGGGACACCACACTCAGTGCATCTCCCCAGCACCGATCTCTGGGACACCCCACTCAGTGCATCTCCCCAGCACCGATCTCTGGGACACCACACTCAGTGCATCTCCCCAGCACCGATCTCTGGGACACCACACTCAGTGCATCTCCCCAGCACCGATCTCTGGGACACCCCACTCAGTGCATCTCCCCAGCACTGATCTTTGGGACACCACTCAGTGCATCTCCCCAGCACCGATCTCCGGGACACCCCACTCAGTGCATCTCCCCAGCACCGATCTCCGGGACACCCCACTCAGTATATTTCTCTGGCCCACTGTCTCTCCCTCTCGTTTAGCCATTTTTTAAAATCAGTACCTTGTTTCAGACCAGTGCCTTGTTCCCACACAGTCTAGCTGGGCTGGAGCTGATTGACATCAGCTTTGATTCAAAGTGGCAGGGAATAGTTTGATTTTAGCTGTGTTTGATTGAATGTTTAAGAAAAAACCACGGCCAGATGTAGTTACAGTTTTTCTGACACTGCCTGAACTCATTACATATGGGACACACGTAGTAGGCAGAGTTAATGGAAAACTATACTTCTAACCTACTGCAGCACTGTGGTGACTGGTATCCTTGGTGAAATGTGGCTACGTCTCCTACTGCAGGAGCCAGCACTCTGGGCGATCTGTACTGTGTGTCGGTGACTATCCCTACGTGTCTCCTTGGTTGTGACTGATCTTCACTTTGTTCTTAACAGGGGAGTCGGGACTTGGCAAATCGACGTTGATTAATTCGCTCTTCCTGTCAGACCTGTACTCCAAGGAATACCCCGGTCCTTCACTCAGGATCAAGAAAACCCTGCAGGTGAGTTGTGGGCAGGCTCCGAGCTGCCTCATCCGCTGCCTGTGCTGGGTGCGGTGTGTGTACTCCAACTGTTGATGATATTGCTTTCGATACTCCTAAACTGCCGTCTTTTTCAAGAAGGAAGCTTCTCCACGGCCCCAAGTAAACTGTCCAATGGGGGTAAAGGTGGGGAGTGCTTACTCCACCATTGAGGTGGTCTTCATCTGTGGCCCCACCACACACTCTGTCCCCGGGCCGCCGCCTCCGTCCCCCTCCCCCGGGCCACTGTATGAGGCTGAACCAGAACTTTCACAACTTTGGCAACCTGTTTGACCCTGAGAGGAGATTCCATATATACATATCCCCCCCACCACCAAGACCGTCTACTTCCACCTCTGTAACGTCGCCCGTCTCCACCCCTGCCTCAGCTCATCTGCTGTTGAAACCCTCATCCATGTTACTTCTAGACTCCACTATTTCAATGCTCTCCTGGCTGGCCTCACACCCTACACCCTGCACCCTGTGTAAACTTCAGCTCGTCCAAAACTCTGCTGGCCGGTATCCTAACTCGCACCGTGTCCCGTTCACCCATTACCCCTGTGCTCGCTGACCTACAATGGCTCCTGGTCTGGTAACGCCTCGATTTTAAAATTCTCCTTATGTTCAAATCCCTCCATGGTCTGGCCTCTCGGTCGTGAGTTTGCAGCATTCCTGAAGTATTGCCCATTGCCAAAAAACAATATTGTTAAAATTAAGTGTCTTGTCATGCACCTGAAGGAAAGAATCCCAGTCAGATCTACTATTGACTCCATCATTTGTGTCATTAATTCAGAGCATTCGCACTGTCGTGCCTTGGAAAGGTTTCAGCAGCAGAGTAAGACCTTGTACATTCCTTGGTGTCATGCTGTTACCTCGACCAATCAGCACATCCTCTGTCTCATTTTCTCATAATCCTGTTCCAGCTGTGAGCTGAAAGCAGATTCTCAGCACTGTACAGAAACTTTGCACATTTGGCCCTCCTTGCCTGTGCTGGATTCAGACCTCTCTCGGGGGTTGATTTTACATTGTTCTTTTCTTGCTCTTCCCAGACCCTTTTATATTCTTCAAGTACTTAGCCAGTTCTTTTCTAATGCTGTAATCCAATTACCATTCATCTCCACTTTTGAAAAGGATTCCACATTCTGATGCACTTAGTGTGAAAAAGTTTCTTCTAATCTCCCCTTTTCTGTATCTCGAGCTCTTGTCTTCGATTTCCCACCAATGGAAATTATCTCTCTACTTTGTCTAGCCCTTTTGTCATTTCGAACATTTTTTACAAAATCATAAGAACAGGAGGAGGCCATTCAGCCCCTCGAGTCTGTTCCGCCATTCAATTAGATCATGGTTGATTTCTATCTTAACTCCATTTACCTGCCTTGGTTCCATATCCCTTAATACACTAACCTAACAAAAATCTACCAGGTTCAGTCTTGAAAATTTCTGTTGACCTACCCTCAACAGCCTTTGGGGGAAGGGTTCCATATTTCCATTGCACGTCCTGTGAAGAAGTTCTTCCTGATTTCACTCCTCACCTGCCTATCTCTAATTTTAAGATTGTGCCCTCTTGTTCTGGATTCCCCCACCAGAAGAAATAGTTTCTCCATAACTATCCGATCAAATCCTTTTACCATTTTAAACATCCCGATTAGTTCAACCCTTTATCTTCTAAACTCAAGGGAATACAAGCCACGTCTATGCAACCTATTCTCATAATTTAACCCCCTATCATAACCCCAGTATCCTTCTGCTGAATCTGCGCTGCACCCCCTCCAAGGCCAATATATCCTTCCTGAGGTTCAGTGCTCAAAATTGAACGCATTCTCCAGATGGGGTCTGATCAAGGCTCTGTTCAGCTGAAGCATAACTTCCTCCCCTTTGTATTCCAACCCCCTTGAGATAAAGGCCAACATTCCATTAGCCTTTTTGATCACTTTGTATCTGTTCACCCAATCTTCTCCATTCCAGAGAGTATGGCTCTAGTTGCTGTTGCTTTTTCTTATAACATGATCCCTCATCTCTGGTTCCACCCTGGTAAACCTGCAGAGCATTTTCTCAAGGGCTATTATATCCCTCCTATAGTGAGGAACCCAAAACTGCACACTATATTCCAAGTGTGGTCTAACCATTGTTTTACACAGTCATCATGACCTCTCTGCTTTTATAACAGTCAGCAAATGCAGTATGTCCAGGACTAGGGGTGACTCTGCAGTCCACATGGCCAGTCCCACTCCCTCAAATATCTATCCAAAATTCTGCCATAAATTTTTCCTACGCTATCTCCACCCTCTTCCTGGAAAGTCCATTCTGCACGGTCACTACCCTTAATTCCCTACTCCCTCAAATATCTATCCAGTTCTGTCTCACATTTTCCTGCACTCGCTGCCCCCATCCCTGAGCAGCCCATTCCCCATGTTCATTGCCCTCTTGTGTAAAGTAGTTAAATCTAAGCTATCTGTGCACCTTCACTCTTCTAAGCTTGACCCTGTGTCCTTGTGACAATCTCAAAACATGTTATCAGATTCAGTTTATTCCTCTCTGGTTCCTGAATCCTTGAATAATCTCTCCCCCGAGCCTTCTCTTCTCCAGAGTGATCGATACCAGGCTCTTCAACCTCTCTTCACAACAGCAACTACAACTTGCATTTGTATTGTGCCTTTAACATAGAGAAACATCTCAGTGATTCAGGAAAAATGGGTGACCAGAGAGATAGGTTTGAAGAAGGATTTTGAAGGAGGAGAGAGAGGTGGAGGGATGTTGGGTGGTCAGTAGCTTAGTGGGAATGGGGTCAGGAGAGCAGGACAAGATGAGCTCAGAGAGAGCACGAGGGGAGATAGGGGAGAAATTAGGGAGAGATGTGGGTGCAGGGTTGGGGGAAGTCTGAGGGGAGGGAGGAGGGGGAAGCAGTACAGGCAGCTGGACGGATGGTCTCTATCTTAGTGACAAAGAAGTTCATGAGCCTCTCATTTGTTGGAGGTGAGGGTGGAATGGGTATGGGAGAGGAGATTAAGGAGGTGGTTGGTATTGGGGGAAAAGAAGCTTATCTTTGCTGTCCAGGGTGAACCAGGAATAGTGCAGGTAGTGGCAGAGGAGAGCAAGACCCACTAGCGGACCAGCCAGATCTGGCGGTGGACGACTAAATCGTTTTTTTTTTGCCAGAACATGAGATGCCATAAAAACATAAGAAATTAAGCTCAGTATCAGTTTTTTTTCCTTTTCTACCCTGCCTCCAATGTCATGATCTCCTTGCTGCCAGAATTGTACCTGGTACTCCAGATGTGGCCATACCAGTGCCCAGAATTGTACCCAGAGCTTGGGGAAACGGAGTGAAATGCAAACAACAAACAGACTTTAGAACAGGAATTTGGTGAGAGTGGAAATTTGGTGCAGAGGGGAAGGAAGTGCTAAGTAATTTAAACCAAGGGGCAACAGTAAATAAGTAAAGACATAAATAAATATCAGAAAAATTAATTAGAGGGTAAAATTAAAATTAACTAAGTAGAGGATACAAACATTAAAGGCATCCGAATTGCATTAAAAAGAAATCTGGTATACATATATAATAAATAGGAGTTATGTGGATACTAAAGTAAAACATATTTATTACATAAATAGATAGCTGTCCCATCATTTCACTTAAAAGTCTGAGACCCATTGCCTGCAATTTCTGCACCATCTGGGTGCTCCATGACGCTTCATGTGTCCTGGAGGGCCACGTGCAGGAAATGCCTCCAGTTGCTCGAGTTCGAGCTCAGGGTTTCTGAGCTTGAGGGGCGGCTGGAGTCACTGCAGAGCATGAGGGAGGCTGAAGGTTTCCTGGATCGTACGTTCCAGGAGGTGGTCACCCCACAGCCACAAAGAGTTCAGGAGGATAGTAAGTTGGTGGCCATCCAGCGGGGTAGGAAGAGGCAGGCCTCGTCCACGGCACCGTGGGGCAAAGGACTTCACAGGGGCACAGCGAAATGTAGAAATGAGGTTTTATCAGGGATTCGATAGTCAGGGGGATAGACAGGTGCTTCTGCAACTGCTGACATGATCCCGCATGGTGTGTTGTCCTTTACCCTGGCACCAGGGAGGCATCACTGAGAAGGTGCAGAACATTTTACAGCGGTGAAGGGGAACAGCCAGAAGTCGTGGTCCATGTGGGAAGCAATGACATAGGAAGGAAAAGGGTTGAGGTCCTGCGGTCAGAGTTTCAGGAGCAGGACCTCAAAAGTAGTAATCTCTGGATCAGTGCCACGTGCTAGTGAGTATAGGAGCAGTAAGATAAGGCAGGTTAATGCGTGGCTGGAGAAATGGTGCAGGAGGGAGAGTGTCAGTTTCCTCGGGCATTGGGACCAGTTCTGGCGCAGGGGGGACTTATACAAGATGAGTTGCACCACAACAGAGCTGGGTCCAATGTTCTCGTGGGGAGGTTCACTAGTGCTGTGGGGAAGGGTTTAAACTAATTTGGCAGAGGGAGGGGTATGAGGACTGGGAGGGGCAAACAGCATTAGCATAAAGAATAGTTTAGAAATAGGAGGGATCTGACATGGGAGAAATGCAACGCAAATTAAAATGGGTTTGGAGTCCATGTGCGTAAATACACGTGGCGTGGAAGGTTGGTGAGCTACAGGCTCAAGTAGCTGTAGGGAACTATGATAGGTGGCAATATCAGAGACCTGGCTCAAAGGAGGGGAGGATTGGGTACTTAATATTCCCGGCCACAAGGTATTCAGGAAAGATAGGGAAGGAAGGAAAGGAGGGGGGTGTGGGGAAGGGGCTGGTAGTGTTGATCAAAGAAACTATTATAGCACTAGAAAGGGATGATGTAGATGAGGGGTCAAAGGCAGAATCTGACTGGTTAGAAATAAGGAACCATAGAGGAATTATTACACTGCTGCATGTATACTATAGTGCGAAGGAGGTAGAGGAGAAGATTTGCAGGCAAATTGCAGAAAGATGCAAGAACTTTAGTTCAGTGATAATGGGGGACTTCAATTATCGCCACCCAGAGACTGGGGTAATAACAGTGTAAAGGGCAAAGAGGGGTTGGAATTCCTGTACAAGTGAATTCTCTTGATCAGTATGTTTCCAGCCCATCGAGGAAGGAAGCAATGCTGGATCTAGTTCTGGGGAATGAAGTGGGACAAGTGGAGCATGTTTCAGTGGGGGAGCATTTGGGAAACAGTGATCATTATATCATTAGGTTTAGAAAAATTATGGAAAAGGACAAGGAAAAATCAAATGTGAAAATACTCTTGCATAGAACCTTGGTTAGACCACACTTGGAATATTGTGTACAGTTAGAGTCATAGAGTTATACAGCACGGATAGAGGCCCTTCGGCCCATCGTGTCCGCGCCGACCATCAGCCCTGTCTACTCTAATCCCATATTCCAGCTCTAGTCTCCATATTATAAATATGATATAGAGACACTGGAGAAGATGCAAAAAGGATTTACTAGGGTTATACCAGACTGAGAGGTTATACTTATCAGGAAATATTGAACAGGCTGAGGTTCTTTTCTCTAGAAAAGTGAAGACTGAGGGGTGACGTGATGGAGGTCTTTAAGATTATGATAGGGTAGACGTAGAGAAGATGTTTCCACTTGCAGGGGAGACCAGAACTGGGGGTCATAAATATAAGATACTCACTAATAAATCCAATAAGGAATTCAGGAGAAACTTCTTCAGCCAGAGAGTGGTTAGAATGTGGAACTCGCTAACACAAAGAGTAGTTGAGGCGAATGGTATCAATCCATTTAAGGAGAAGCCAGATAAACACGTGAGGAAGAAAGGAATAGAAGGATATGTTGATGGGGTTAGTTGAATTAGGGAGGGAGGAGGCTTGTGTAGAGCATAAACACCGGCATAGACCCGTTGGGCCGAATGGCCCGTTTCTGTGCTGTATATTTTATGCAATTCTGGGTAACTCAACTGGAGGAGGGGTAATTTCAGTGAGTTAAAAAGGGATCTGCCCAGGTGGATTAGAATCAAAGACTGGCAGGTGAAACAGTAAATGAGCAATGGGAGAGGAGATAGTTTGGGTACGGAGTAGACACAGTCTCACGAGAGGGAAAAGAAGGGCATCCAAAGCTAGAGCTCCCTGGATGATTAAAGGTATAGAGGGAAAAATTGGTTAGGGGCCGTTTTTGGGCATAGGTAGCGTGATGTGCTATTACCCTGCGCCCAATGACCCCCGCGCAGGCAGGACGCGAGTTTCGACCCACCCGAGGACTCACCTGCAATCAGTGTTCCTTTCCAGGCCTTGCACCTGGAATCAATACAATTTGCATTGTCTACCACCAGGGCGAGCCCAATCACTTAAAGGGAGGATGTTTCTTAGAAATCTCTTAAAGGTCGCTGGTACCTGTTATTTGCTGAAAATAACAGTCTACTGTCTGCACAGAGTCTGAAGTGATCAGACATAAAACACAGATGCAGGTCCCATCCCTATGTTTACAGACAGATGAGTTATGTTAATACATTGAATAAAGGTTGCGCACTCCTAAATCCCACATCCTCCAATCTGCATTCCAGACCTCACCAATGTGCTGATCTGAGTTGGTACCAGGCCTGCGAGAGAGCATTCACCAAGGTTCTCTGCTGATGCACTAGAGACCTTGGTGCAAGAGGTGGACAGAAGGAGGGACATCCTATATCCGCAGGGTGGGGGGGGCAAGAGGCCCTCCAGATATATATCCAAAAGGCAGTGGGAGGCAGCGGGGGACGAAGTCAATGCCAGGCGCACAGCATCATGAGCATGGATGCAGTGCAGGAAGAAGTTCAATGCTTTGACATGAGTGGTCAAGGTGAGTGAGGTCAACTGTCAAGTGGCCTCTCCCACCAACTGCACCACGGACCACACCCCCCAACACCCACATACCAATAAACTCTTTCCATCAGTACTCAACTCTTCCAACCAGATGCTTCCTCTCACCCTTACACATTACCACTGTTTCAAGCCGCCCACCCACAACTCACAGGCCACACACACTGGCAGCTATTCAACCATCACACAGCTACACGTCCCGTTTTCTTTTTTTTTTCATTCGTTCATGGGATGTGGGCGTCGCTGGCGAGGCCAGCATTTATTGCCCATCCCTAATTGCCCTTGAGAAGGTGGTGGTGAGCCGCCTTCTTGAACCACTGCAGTCCGTGTGGTGAAGGTTCTCCCACAGTGCTGTTAGGAAGGGAGTTCCAGGATTTTGACCCAGCGACGATGAAGGAATGGCCGATATATTTCCAAGTCAGGATGGTGTGTGACTTGGAGGGGAACGTGCAGGTGGTGGTGTTCCCATGTGCCTGCTGCTCTTGTCCTTCTAGGTGGTAGAGGTCGCGGGTTTGGGAGGTGCTGTCGAAGAAGCCTTGACTAGTTGCTGCAGTGCATCCTGTGGATGGTACACACTGCAGCCACTGTGCGCCGGTGGTGAAGGGAGTGAATGTTTCGGGTGGTGGATGGGGTGCCAATCAAGCGGGCTGCTTTGTCCTGGATGGTGTCGAGCTTCTTGAGCATTGTTGGAGCTGCACTCATCCAGGCAAGTGGAGAGTATTCCATCACACTCCTGACTTGTGCCTTGTGGATGGTGGAAAGGCTTTGGGGAGTCAGGAGGTGAGTCACTCGCCGCAGAATACCCAGCCTCTGACCTGCTCTCGTAGCCACAGTATTTATATGGCTGGTCCAGTTCAGTTTCTGGTCAATGGTGACCCCCAGGATGTTGATGGTGGGGGATTCGGCGATGGTAATGCCGTTGAATGTCAAGGGGAGGTGGTTGGACTCTCTCTTGTTGGAGATGGTCATTGCCTGGCACTTATCTGGCGCGAATGTTACTTGCCACTTATGAGCCCAAGCCTGGATGTTGTCCAGGTCCTGCTGCATGCGGGCTCGGACTGCTTCATTATTTGAGGGGTTGCGAATGGAACTGAACACTGTGCAATCATCAGCGAACATCCCCATTTCTGACCTTATGATGGAGGGAAGGTCATTGATGAAGCAGCTGAAGATGATTGGGCCCAGGACACTGCCCTGAGGAACTCCTGCAGCAATGTCCTGGGGCTGAGATGATTGGCCTCCAACAACCACTACCATGGAGGGCAAAAAGGGGACATGAGATTGCTTTGGCAGATAAGGCAAAGGAGAATCCAAAGAGCTTCTACAAATACATAAAGGGCAAAAGAGTAACTAGGGAGAGAGTAGGGCCTCTTAAGGATCAACAAGGCCATCTATGTGCAGAACCACAAGAGATGGGTGAGATCCTGAATGAATATTTCACATCGGTATTTACGGTTGAGAAAGGCATGGATGTTAGGGAACTTGGGGAAATAAATAGTGATGTCTTGAGGAGTGTACATATTACAGAGAGGGAGGTGCTGGAAGTCGTAACGCGCATCAAGGTAGATAAATCTCCGGGACCTGATGAAATGTATCCCAGGACGTTATGGGAGGTTAGGGAGGAAATTGCGGGTCCCCTAGCAGAGATATTTGAATCATCCACCGCTACAGGTGAGGTGCCTGAAGATTGGAGGGTAGCAAATGTTGTGCCTTTGTTTAAGAAGGGCGGCAGGGAAAAGCCTGGGAACTACAGACATCTGTAGTGGGTAAGTTGTTAGAGGGTATTCTGAGGGACAGGATCTACAGGCATTTGGAGATGCAGGGACTAATTAGGAACAGTCAGCATGGTTTTGTGAGAGGAAAATCATGTCTCACGAATTGGATTGAGTTTTTTGAAGGGGTAACCAAGAAGATAGATGAGGGCTGTGCAGTAGACATGGTCTACATGGACTTCAGCAAAGCCTTTGACAAGGTACCGCATGGTAGGTTGTTACATAAGGTTAAATCTCATGGGATCCAAGGTGAGGTAGCCAATTGGATACAAAATTGGCTTGACGACAGAAGACAGAGGGTGGTTGTAGAGGGTTGTTTTTCAAACTGGATGCCTGTGTCCAGCGGTGTGCCTCAGGGATCGGTGCTGGGTCCGCTGTTATTTGTTATTTATATTAATGATTTGGATGAGAATTTAGGAGGCATGGTTAGTAAGTTTGCAGATGACACCAAGATTGGTGGCATTGTGGACAGTGAAGAAGGTTATCTAGGATTGCAACGGGATCTTGATAAATTGGGCCAGTGGGCCGATGAATGGCAGATGGAGTTTAATTTAGATAAATGTGAGGTGATGCATTTTGGTAGATCGAATCGGGCCAGGACCTACTCCGTTAATGGTAGGGCGTTGGGGAGAGTTATAGAACAAAGAGATCTAGGAGTACAGGTTCATAGCTCCTTGAAAGTGGAGTCACAGGTGGATAGGGTGGTGAAGAAGGCATTCGGCATGCTTGGTTTCATTGGTCAGAACATTGAATACAGGAGTTGGGATGTCTTGTTGAAGTTGTACAGGGTATTGGTGAGGCCACACTTGGAGTACTGTGTACAGTTCTGGTCACCCTATTATAGAAAGGATATTATTAAACTAGAAAGAGTGCAGAAAAGATTTACTAGGATGCTACCGGGACTTGATGGTTTGACTTATAGGGAGAGGTTAGACAGACTGGGACTTTTTTCCCTGGAGAGTAGGAGGTTAAGGGGTGATCTTATAGAAGTCTATAAAATAATGATGCAGGAGATGGTGGCACATATCAAGAGGCAGCAAGTGGCAGTGGCATTTAGCCCCTCAAGCCTGTTCCACCATTCAATGAGATCATAGTGGACCTGTGACCTAACTCCATTTACCCGCCCTAGCACCATATCCCTTAATACCCTTGGTTCACAGAAATCTATCAATCTCAGATTTAACTTTCACAAGTGAGCTAGCATCAACTGCCATCTACAGAACAGCGTCTCCCACCCTTTGCGTGTAGAAGCATTTCCTAACTTCACTCCTGCATGTCCTGGCTCTCAATGTCCCCTAAGGCTATGTCCCCGTGTCCTAGTATTCAAGTGTAGGAGACCTCCAAAAACAGTTACAAATGTCTCGGCGGCCAGAAGCAATAATCCTGTAAATCCTGCATGGTCCCTTTTAAATAGCGCTGGTGGGGGGTCCTCCACCCACTCTAAGACACGTTCAGATGATCGGGGTTAAGACTGCGCATTGAGTTGAGCATTAAGTGCCAAAATGGTGTCTATCACTTTAAATCAGCGTTGCTCACTGATTGAAGCCATTTTCTCCCGACTTTACGTAACAAGCAACGTGGATATAGGGGATACTTGGATTTCCAGAAGGCTTTTGACAAGGTGCCACATCAATAAGAGCTCATGGTGTAGGGGGTAACATATTAGAATGGATAAAGGATTGGTTAGCTAAAAAGAAACAGAGAGTGGGCATAAATGGGTCATTTTCAGTTTGGCAAGATGTAACGAGTGGAGTGTCACAGGGATCAGTGCTGGGCCTCAACTATTTACAATCGATATCAATGACTTGGATGAAGGGACCGAATGTATGGTTGCTAAATTTGCTGATGACACAAAGGTAGGTAGGAAAGTAAGTTGTGAAGAGGATATAAGGAGTCTGCAAAGGGATACAGATAGGTTAAGTGAGTGGGCAAAAATTTGGCAGATGGAGTATAATGTGGAAAATGTGAACTTGTCCACTTTGGCAGGAGGAATAGAAAAGCAGTATATTATTTAAATGGAGAGAGATTGCAGAACTCTGAGGTACAGAGGGATCTGGGTGTCCCAGTACATGAATCACAAAAAGTTAGTTTGCAGGTACAGCAAGTGATTAGGAAGGCAAATGGAATGTTGTCATTTATTGCAAGGGGAATGGAATATAAAAGTAGAGATGTTTTGCTACAGTTGTACAGGACATTGGTGAGACCACATCCAGAATACTGTGAGCAGTTTTGGTCTCCTTATTTAAGAAAGGACAGTTGCTTTGGAGGCAGTTCAGAGAAGGTTCACTCGACTGATTCCTGGGATGAGGGGGTTATCTTATGAGGAAAGGTTGGACAAGTTGGGCCTGTATACACTGGAGTTTAGAAGAATGAGAGGTGATCTTATTGAAACATATAAGATCCTGAGGGGACTTGAAGGTGCAGATGCTGAGAGGATGTTTCCCCTTGTGGGAGACACTAGAACTAGGGGCCACAGTTTAAAAATAAGGGGTCTCCCATTTCAGACGGAGGTGAGGAGAATTTTTTTTTCTGAGGGTCTGTGGATCTCCCTTCCCCAGAGAGCAGTGGAGGCAGGGTCATTGAATATTTTTCAGGCTGAGTTAGATAGATTCCTGATTAACAAGGGAGTCAAAGGTTATAGTAGGTCGACGGAAAAGTAGGGTTAAGATCACAATCAGATCAGCCATGATCTTATCAAATGGCAGAGCAAGCTCGAGGGGCCTACTCCTGCTCTTAATTTGTATGTTCGTATGATTCCAGCGTTCGTTATCTGCATCTGCGTTAACTCCTATACCAAGATGCCATCTTGGATTTCGGAGAGGCCGTGTAGCGCCAAAACAACGGGCACCACACGGCCCAATTTAGCGCCCACTGAGATTAAAATGAAACAGAAAAAGGAGGCTTATGACGAATGTCATAATTCAGTCGAGTACCAGGCTGAATATAGGGGAAAACTGAAAAAGGAAAAAAGAGGGGCAAAGAGGAAGTATGAGAATAAATTAGTGGGTAATATAGAAGGGAACCCAAAAAATCTTTTACAAACATATGAATAGTAAAAGGGTAGTGAAAGGAAGGGTGGGGCCGATTAGTGACTAAAAAGTAGATGATCTTGTAGAGGCAGAGGGCATGGCTGAGGTACGAACTGAGTATTTTGCATCTGTCTTCATTAAAGAACAGGATGTGCCAATGTCACAGTAAAGGAGGAGGTAGTAGAGAAATTGGTTAGGATAAAAATAATGAGGAGGCACTCAAAAGGTTGGCAGCACACAGAGTAGATAAGGCACCCGGTCCATCCTAATCTTTCCTTCCAAAATGTAACTTCTCTGCATTAAATTTCATCTGCCATGTGTCTGTCCATTCCACCAGTCTGTCTATGTGCTCCTGAAGTCTGTTACTATCCTCCTCACTGTTTACTACATTTCAAAGCTTTGTGTTATCTGTAAACTTTGAAATTATGGCCCATGTACCCAAGTCAGGGTCATTAATGTATATCAAAAAGAGCAGTGGTCCCTGGGGACACCACTGTATACTTCCCTCCAGTCTGAAAAACAGCCGTTCACCATTACTCTGCTTTCTGTCCCTTAGATAATTTTGTCACCATTCTGCCACTGTCCCTTTAATCCCATGGGCTTCAATTTTGCTAACACATCTATTATGTGGCACTTTATCAAATGCCTTCTGAAAGTCCATATACACATCAACCTCACCACCCTCATCAACCTCTCCGTTATTTCGTTGAAGAATTCAATCAAGTTTGTCAGATACGATTTGCCTTTAACAAATCCGTGTTGACTTTCATTTATTAACCCTTATTTTTCCAAGTGACAATTAACTTTGTCCCGGATTATGGTTTCCAGAATTTTCCCCAACACTGACGTTAGGCTGAGTGGCCTGTAATTGCCGGGTTTATCCCTCTCCCCTTTTTTGAACAGGGGTGTACCATTTGCAATCCTCCAGTCCTCTGGCACCATTCCCATATCTAAGGAGGATTGGAAGATTGTGGCCAGAGCCTCTGGAATTTCCACCTTTACTTCCCTCAGTAACTGAGGATGCATCCCATCTGGATCAGGTGACTTTTCTACATTGAGCGCTGCCAACCATTCAAGAACCTCACATCATTATCTATTTCTATCCTATCCAATTATTCCACCCACTCCTCCTTTACTGTGATAATGACTGTCTTCACGACAGAAGTGGATGCTGATGCAAAATACTCATTTAGTCCCTCAGCCATGCCCTCTGCCTCCACTATAAGATCTTTTTTCACCCTAATCGGCCCAACCCTTTCTTTGACTACCCTTTTACTCTTTATATGTTTATAAAATACTTTAGTGTTCCCTTTTATGTTACCCACTAATCTATTCTCATACACGCTCTTTGCCCCTCTTATTCCCTTTATCAGTTCTGCTCTGCACGCTCTGTATTCGGCTTGATTCTCTGCTGTATTATAAATTTGACATCGACTATAAGCCTCCTTTTGCTATTTCCTTTTAATCCCAATATCGTTGAATGTTCTAACTTTGGATGCCCTTCCTTTCCCCCTCGTGGGAATGTGTCTAGTCTGTACCTGAACTATCTCCTCCATGAAGGCCTCCCATTGCTCATTTACTGTTTTACCCCATACTCCAGTTGTGGCCATACCAGTGCCCAGAAATAACAACAAATTGCATTTATATAGCGCCTTTAACCTAACAAAATATCCCAAGACGCTTCACAGGCGAGTAACAGACAAAATTTAACATCGAGCCACATAAAATATTAGGACAGGTGACCAAAAGCTTGGTCAAAGAGGAACGTTTTAAGGAGTGCCTTAAAGGAGGAGAGAGGTAGAGAGGCGGAGAGATTTAGGGAGGGATTCCAGAATTTAAGGCCTTCAGAGCTGAAGGCACGGCCACCAAAGGTGGGGCAAAGGAAATCGGGGATGCGCATGAGACCAGAATTAGAGGAAAGCAGAGATCTCGGAGGGTTGTAGAGCTGGAGCAGGTTACAGAGATAGGGAGGGGCGAGGCCATGGAGGGATTTGAAAACGAGAATGAAAATTTTAAAGAGAAGTTGCTGGTCCGGGAGTCAATGTAGGTCACAAGCACAGGGGTGATGAGTGAATGGGACTTGCTAAGACTTAGTACATGGGCAGCAGAGTTTTGGATGAGCTGAACTTTACAGAGGGTGGAAGATGGGAGGCCAGCTAGTACAACATTGGAATAATGGAGTCTGATGATAACAGAAGCAAGGATGAGGGTTTCAGTAGTAGATGGGCTGAGGCAGAGGCGTAGACGGGCAATATTACGGAGGTGGAAGTAGGCGGTCATGGTGGCAGAGAGGATATGGGGTCGGAAGCTCAGCTGAGGGTCAAATAGGACATCGAGTTTGTGAAAAGTTGGGTTCAGCCTTAGCCAGTGGCCAGGGAGCGAGATGGAAGCGGTGGCTGGGGAACAGAGTTTGTGGCGGGGCCCAAAGACAATAGCTTCGGTCTTCCCAATATTTAATTGCAGAAAATTTTGGTTCATCCAAGACTGTATGTCGGACAAGCTGCGTAACAAATCAGAGGCAGCGGAGGAGTTGAGAGAAGTGGTGATGACAAAGAACTGGGTGTCATCAACGTATCTGGCTTTGTGTTTTCGGATGATGTCGTCGAGGGGCAGCATGTAGATAAGAAATAGGAGGGGGCCAAGGATTGATCCTTGGGGGACTCGAGGTAACGGTGCAGGAGCGGGAAGAGAAGCCATTGCAGGTGATTTGCTGGCTACAATTGGATGGATAAGAATGGAACCATAAGAGATAGGAGCAGGTGTAGGCCCTTCGAGCCTGCTCCGCCATTTAATGAGATCATGGCTGATCTGATTTTTACCTCAACTCCACTTTCCCGCCCTTTCCCCATATCCTTTGACTCCCTTGCTGATCAAAAATTTGTCTAACTCAGCCTTGAATGTATTCAATGACTCGGCCTCCACAGCTTTTTGGGGTAAAGAATTCCAAAGATTCACGACCCTCTGGGAGAAGAAATTCCTCCTCATTTCCGTCTTAAACGGGCGACCCCTTATTCTGAGACTATGCCCCCAAGTTTCAGATTCCCCCATGAGGGGTAACATCCTCTCAGCATCTACCCTATCGAGTCCCCTCCGAATCTTGTATGTTTCAATAAGATCTCCTCTCATTCTTCTAAACTCCAATGAGTATAGACCCAACCTGTTCAATCTTTCCTCATAAGGCAACCCTTCCATACCCGGAATCAACTGAGTGAACCTTCTCTGAACTGCCTCCAATGCAAGTATGTCCTTCCTTAAATAAGGACACCAGAACTGTACGCAGTACTCCAGGTGTGGTCTCACCAGCACCCTGTACAGTTGTAGCATGACTTCCCTGCTTTTATACTCCATCCCCCTAGAAATAAAGGCCACTATTCCATTTGCCTTCCGAATTACCTGCTGCACCTGTATGTTGACTTTTTGTGTTTCATGTACGAGGACACCCAGATCCCTCTGTACCGCAGCATTCTGTAGTATTTCTCCATTCAAATAATATTTTGCTTTTTTATTTTTCCTCCCAAAGTGGATGACTTCACATTTTCCCACATTATATGCCATCTGCCAAATTTTTGCCCATTCACTTAACCTGACAATATCCCTTTGCAGACACTTTGTGTCCTCATCGCAACTTGCTTTTCCACCTATCTTTGTATTATCAGCAAATTTGACCACAAGACACTCTTCCTTCATCCAAGTCATTGATATATATTGTAAATAGTTGAAGCCCCCACTGAGCCCATTGGCACCCCACTAGTTACAGATTGCCATTTTGAAAATGACCCTTTTATCCCGACTCTCTGTTTTCTGTTCGTTAACCAATCCTCTATCCATGCCAGTATATTACCCCCAACACCATGAGTTCTTATCTTGTGCAGTAATCTTTTATGTGGCACCTTATCGAATGCCTTTTGGAAATCCAAATATACTGCATCCATTGGTTCCCCTTTATCCACCCTGCCCACTACTTCCTCAAAGAACTCTAATAAATTTGTCAGACACTATTTCCCCTTCATAAAACCATGTTGACTCTCCTTGATTGTATTATGAGTCTCCAAATGTCCTGCTACTACTTCCTTAATAATGGATTCTAGCATTTTCCCAATGACAGATGTTAGGCTAACTGGTCTATAGTTCCCTGCTTTCTGTCTCACTCCCTTCTTGAACAGGGGTGTTACGTTTGCGGTTTTCCAATCCGCAGGGACCTTTCCAGAATCTAGTGAATTCTGGAAGATTACAACCAATGCATCCACTATCTCTGTAGCCACTTCCTTTAAGACTCTCGGATGCAAGCCATCAGGTCCAGGGAACTGGTCAGCCTTTAGACCCATTAGTTTACCTAGTACTTTTTCTCTAGTGATAGTGATTGTTTTTAGTTCCTTCCTCCCCTTTGCCCCTTGATTTTCTATTATTATGGGTATATTATTAGTGTCTTCTACTGTGAAGACAGATACAAAATATCTGTTCAATTCCTCTGCCATTTCCATGTTTTCAATTATTTCCCTAGTCTCATCCTCTAAGGGACCAATGTTTACTTTAGCTGCCCTCTTCCTTTTTATATACTTGTAGAAGCTTTTACTGTCAGTTTTTATGTTTCTTGCTAGTTTACTCTCAATTTATTTTCTCCCTCTTTTTTATTCTTTTAGTCATCCTTTGCTGGTTTTTAAAGTTTGCCCAATCTTCGGGCTTACCAGTAATCTTTGCCATATTGGATGCTTTTTCTTTTAACCTGATACCATCCTTGACTTCCTTAGTTAGCCATGATTGGTTCACCCTTTTTGTGGAGTCTTTCCTCCTCACAGGGATATATTTTTGTTGCGAGTCATAAAATATATTTTTAAATGTTTGCCACTGCTTATCCACCATCATACCATCTAATCTGTTTACCCAGTCCGCTTTAGCCAATTCTACCCTCATTCCTTTATAATTGCCCTTAAGTTTAATACAGTAGTTTCATACCCATGATCCTCGCTCTCAAACTGGATGTGAAATTCTATCATGTTATGATCACTGCTTCCCAAGGGACCCTTTACTTTGAGATCATTAATTAATCCTGTTTCGCTACCCATTACCAGATCCAAAATGGCCTGTTCCCTGGTTGGTTCCCCGACGTATTGGTCTAAGAAACAGTCCCTAATACACTCTATGAACTCCTCCTCAGGGCTACTTTTGCCAATTTGATTTGTCCAATCTATGTGAAAGTTAAAATCGTCCATGATCATTGCATTACCTTTTTTACAAGCGCCCATTATTTCCAGATTTATATTTTGCACCAGTGATTTCTTTCCCTTGCTATTTCTTACGTCCACCCAAATTGATTCAACATCTTGATCTTCTGAGCCAAGATCATTTCTCACTATTATACCAATTTCATCCTTTATTAACAGAGCTACCCCATCACCTTTACCTTTTTTCCTGTCCTTCCGAAATGTTAAATAACCCTGAATATTTAGCTCCCAACCTTGGTCACCTTACAACCACGTCTCTGTAATGGCCACGAGATCATACCCATTTGTTTCTATTTGTGCTGTCAATTCATCTATCTTATTACGAATGCTGCGCGCATTCAGATAAAGAACCTTTAATTTTGTCTTTTACCATTCTTTCCTACCCCGGCCCCATTTGCTAGTGCACTCTTATGTTTGTACGCTCTGTCCCTTCCTGACACACACTGTTTATCATTACCCCCATCACTTTCCTGTACTACTTCCTTGTCTTTTCTCTTTATCAATCTAAACTTCGCCCCACCTGAGCCCTCCCCCCCTCTATTTAGTTTAAAGCCTTCTGTACTGCCCTAGTTATTCGGTTTGCCAGAACTAAGAAAACGATAGGGCCGATTAGAGACCAAAAAGGTAACCTGTGTGTGGAGGCGGAAGATGTGGGTCTGGTTCTTAATGAATACTTTGCATCTGTCTTCACAGGGATTGAAGTTAAGGAGGAGGAGTGTGAAATATTGGATGGGATAAACACAGTGAGAGAGGATGTATTAAGGGGTATAGCATCTTTGAAAGTAGATAAATCGTCAGGTCCGGATGAAATGTATCCCAGGCTGCTAAGTGAAGCAAGGGAGTAAATAGCGGAGGCTCTGACCATCATTTTCCAACCCTCCCTGGCTACAGGCGCGGTGCTGGAGGATTGGAGGACTGCTAATGTTGTACCATTGTTTAAAAGGGGAGCGAGGGATAGACCGAGTAATTATAGGCCAGTCAGTCTAACCTCAGTGGTGGGCAAATTATTGGAATCAATTCTGATGGACAGGATAAACCATCATTTAGAAAGGCACAAGTTAATCAAGGACAATCAGCACGGATTTGTTAAGGGAAGGTAGTGTATGACTAACTTGATTGAATTTTTTGAACAGGTAACAACAGGGTAACATGTTTGATGAAGTGTACATGGATTTTAGCAAGGCTTTTGACAAGGTCCCACATGGCAGGCCAGTCAAAAAAGTAAAAGCCCATGGGATCCAAGGGAAAGTGGCTAGTTGGATCCAAAATTGGCTCAGTGGCAGGAAGCAAAGGTGAATGGTGGACGGGTGTTTTTGCTGTTTCCAGTGGGGTCCCGCAAGGCTCAGTACTAGGTCCCTTGCTTTTTGTGGTATATATTAATGATTTGGACTAGAATGTAGGGAGCTTGATCAAGAAGTTTGCAGATGATACAAAAATTGGCCGTGTGGTTGATAGTGAGGAGGAAAGCTGTAGACTGCAGGAAGATATCAATGGACTGGTCAGGTGGGCAGAAAAGTGGCAAATGGAATTCAATCCAGAGAAGTGTGAGGTAATGCATTTGGGGAGGGCAAACAAGGCAAGGGAGTACACAATAAATGGGAGGATACTGAGAGGTGTAGAGGAAGTGAGGAACCTTGGTGTCCACGTCCACAGATCCCTGAAGGTAGCAGGACAGGTAGATAACGTGGTTAAAAAGGCAAACAGGATACTTTCCTTTATTAGCCAAGGCATAGAATATAAGAGCAGGGAGGTTATGCTGGAACTGTATAAAACATTAGTTAGGCCACAGCTTGAGTACTGCGCACAGTTCTGGTCACCACATTACAGGAAAGATGTAATTGCACTGGAGAGGGTGCAGAGGGGATTTACGAGGATGTTGCCAGGACTGGAGAATTTTAGCTATGATAAAAGATTGGATAGGCTGGGATTGTTTTTTTTTTGGAACAAAGGAGGCTGAGGGGAGGTTTAATTGAGGTGCATAAAATTATAATGGGATTAGATAGAGTGGATAGGGAGGACCTATTCCCTTTAGCAGAAAGGTCAGTGACCAGGGGGCATAGATTTAAAGGTTGAAGGATTAGAGGGGAGCTGGGGAGAAATTTTTTCACCGAGAAGGTGATAGAAGTCTGGAACTCACTGCCTGAAAGGGTGGTAGAAGCAGAAACCCTCAACTCATTTAAAATGTACGTGGATGAGCACCTGAAGAGCCGTAACCTACAGGGCTACGGACCAAGAGCTGGAAAGTGGGATTAGGCTGGGTAGATCTTTTTCGGCTCGTACATACACGATGTGCCGAATGGCCTCCTTCTGTGCCATAACTTTCTATAATTGTATGGAGACCATGAATCAGCAGGGGAGGTACTGCCTGCTCATCCATGAAGTAGGGTGACAGGGAGGGACATGAAATCACACTGTACTTGGGGCCCGATCAGTTCCACCACTGGCCCTGTGTGGCCCATTCCTTACTTGGGTCACGCACACATCTGACTCACTGCTGCAAAAGTTTGGGCATCTCTTTCTTAAGGGACCCAACAATCTGTGAGGCTTTCACTAATCCAATGGGTGCAGCGCTGCGCTGACTTGTTTAACGAAGAGATCATTGTATTTCAGCACGTCAGTGTGTGTCATTTGCACAAGTCAGTGAGACGGGTCTTGTACACAGTGTGACAGCTAACCCCAGTCCGGTTCCTCAACATTTCACCCTTGCTGCTTCGAACCCCAGCCCCTCGTTGCCACCTGTATTTCACTGGACAGTGCGAGTGCAGGCTCTTGGAACATTAATATTTATCTTTCAGACCATGAGCTCTGGCTCGGATCAGATGCTCTGCTCCCCTCATTGCTCAGAGCTGGGCCGCAAGTCATGTCGGATCGTGTTGGGGGGGGTGGGTGGGTTTGTTTGTGCATGCCGGGTGGGGGTTGGGTTTGCGTGTACAAGTAGCTGAGCTGCCCTGCATTTTGACAGCCTGCCATCGGCTGGTACTGAGGATCAGTTCGTGGCACGCAAAGCATTTCAGTGAGGAGTGTTCACTGCTGTCGGATAAAGTGCAGAGTAGTGTGATGGGAGGACTCTGCGGAATTACATCCAATAATTGCAGATTCACAGTTAATTAAAGAGTGTGTTGGGTTGCCATTGACCGTTTCCTTTGTATATGTTTGAGGAGCAGGATGCTTTTTAAATGGTGGCCTGAGTGGTGTTTACCTGTTTTTGTATCCAGGTTGAACAGGCAAAGGTTCTCGTTAAAGAAGGTGGTGTACAGCTCACACTGACCATCGTCGACACCCCAGGATTTGGAGATGCCGTGGACAACAGTAACTGGTAGGCCCAGGCAACCCCCTCCCCCCTCACTCTTTCCTCTCCTCCTCCACCCCCTTCCTCCTTCCCATTCGCCATCTCTCCCTCCTCCCCTCCCCCCCCCCCCCCCCCCACCCCGGGAGTGGTGCTTGGATGGTTACTGTCACTCACTGTTCTCTTGCAGCTGGCAGCCAGTCATGAACTACATCGACAGCAAGTTCGAGGATTTCCTCAACTCCGAGTCCCGGGTTAACCGGCGGCAAATGGCGGACAGCCGTGTGCACTGCTGCCTGTACTTCATCGCTCCGTCAGGACACGGGTGAGCGCAGGGAGTGGAGTAACTGTATACACCCATCCTCACCTCTCATCACCTCACCAGGTGCCACGCCTGCCATGATCATCGGCCACACGAAGGGTAGAGGAGGACGATTGTCCTCATCACGGCCTGAAGAATGGTGCAGCAGGGCGGCGGGATCAGTGTCAGAATGCTGCAGCAAAGGGCCGGCACTGGCACGAAGGGCCGAATGGTCTCCCTCCAGCTGCAAATTCTGTGGATTTGTGGAATATGAATATTGTATAAATGCAAATTGTTTTTATTCATAATTATGAATAAAAACAATTTGCATTTATACAATATTCATATTCCACAAATGTAGCAGAAACACAATTTCTCATTTACTGTGAAGCAGTGGTGCTGATGGTCAGCAGTATGGGACACTGGACTGGGGGAGGGGCTCGAGGCAGGGCTGGCGGGGGAGGGGGCTCGGGAGGGGCCAGGGGAATTGCCTGTCACCAGTTGGCTGATCATAGCTGGGTCCGATGGGTTTTCTCACCGTTCCCTTGGACTATGTGCACCAGCGCAGTGTGGCTGTGATCTACGTCCTTTTATCGAGGGTTTGTACACAGCTGAGGAAGGACTTAGAGCTCCCAGCACCTGTTGGGAGAGAGCCCTGATCCCGATCTTACACAGCTTGGTGGCTGGTTTTCCGGACGCTGTTTCCAAACAGGGTCGTGCAGGTGTAACGGGCCCAGTTACTGGTTCACTGTCAGCAAGAAACAGATTGCACGAAGAGAGAGTGCCTCCCCCATACTGTGTAGACAGTGTAGAGGAAGCTTTACTCTGTATCTAACCCGTGCTGTACCTGCCCTGGAGCGTTTGATGCTATAGTGTAAAGGGAGCTTTACTCTGTATCTAACCAGTGCTGTACCTGCTCTGGGAGTGTTTGATGGGACAGTGTAGAGGGAGCTTTACTCTGTATCTAACCAGTGCTGTACCTGCTCTGGGAGTGTTTGATGGGACAGTGTAGAAGGAGCTTTACTCTGTATCTAACCCGTGCTGTACCTGCCCTGGGAGTGTTTGATGGGACAGTGTAGAGGGAGCTTTACTCTGTACCTAGCCCTTGCTGAACCTGTGGTGGGAAATGTATCTAACAAAGCGAGTGCCCTGGAGCCTTGGGTTGGGCAATGAGGGGTGGTTAACAATCCCCCAGGAGGGGGGCTCAGGAGCACGATAATGAGGCATGTTGTGCCTGGCTGGTTCCTCACCTAGCCTGGGCAAGGTGGGGGAGGATGGGAGTTGGCAGTAGAGGTGCAGGCAGATACTGGCATTCAGACAGCTGAGAAAGGCTCGCCGAAAGACTGAGAAGAGTTTGTTTTACTTTACCCAGTGCACAGGAGGAGAGGAAGAAGAGTGGCAGGGCCATAGTTATAGGGGATTCAATTGTAAGGGGAACAGATAGGCATTCTGTGGCCGCAAACATGACTCCAGGATGGTATGTTGCCTCCCTGGTGCTAGGGTCAAGGATGTCACGGAGCGGCTGCAGGGCATTCTGGAGGGGGAGGGTGAACAGCCAGTAGTCGTGGTCCATATCGGTACCAACGACACAGGTAAAAAAAAGGGATGAGGTCCTGCAAGGTGAATTTAAGGAGTTAGGAGATAAATTAAAAAGCAGGACTTCAAAGGTAGTGATCTCAGGATTACTACCAGTGCCACGTGCTAGTGAGTATAGGAACAGGAGAATAGACCGGATGAATGCGTGGCTGCAGGGATGGTGTAGGAGGGAGGGATTTAGATTCCTGGGACATTGGGACCGGTTCTGGGGAAGGTGGGACCTGTACAAGCGAGATGGGTTACACCCGAGCAGGACCGGGACCAATGTCCTCGCGGGGGTGTTTGCGAGTGCTGTTGGGGATGGTTTAAACTAGAGTGGCAGGGGGATGGGAACCTGAGCGGGGAGTCAGAAGGGAGTAAAGTTGAGAGCAGCAAGAGAGGGGAAGACCCAGGGGAAATTTACAATACAAATAGTACAAACAGTTGTTCAAGAACAAGTGAAAGGGAAAAGCGTAGAGCAGCGGAAAGAAAGTGTACTTTAGGCACGACAGATAAAATAAAAACTAGAAGGCGTAAGGCGATTAACCCAGCATCAAAGCTGAAGGTCAGGCTAGGATGTGTGGCCCAACTAAGAGTTCTATATACAAATGAACGGAGTATAAGGAATAAATTAAATGAACTACAGGTTCAAATTCAAATTGGAGGGTATGACGTGATAGCTATTACTGAGTCATGGCTGCAGGATGGTCAGGATTGGGAACGAATTATACCAGGTTCAAAGGTCTACAGGAGAGATAGGGAAAATGGAAGGTGGGGGGGGGGGAGTAGCCTTAATGATTAGAGATGAAATCACTTCAATGATAAAGGAGGATATAACGAGAGGTAAGCAGCCAACAGAGACCTTATGGGTTGAATTGAGAAATAGGAAAGGATCTAAGACTATAGTGGGAGTTGTGTATAGGACCCCTGGCAGCAGCTCTGAAGTGCTAGATTGGATAAATGCAGAGATTAGACAAGCATGTAAGAAAGGCATAGTGGTCTTAATGGGGGACTTTAACCTTCACATAGATTGGGGAAAGCAGACTCGCAACTGTCAGAAAGGTAGTGAATTTCTTGAGTGTGTCCGGGATAGTTTTCTACAGCAGTATGTCCGAGAGGCAACAAGGGGGCAAGCCATACTAGATTTAGTAATAATTAACGAACCAGATTTAGTTAACAGCTTAACTGTGCGTGAACATCTATCCAATGGTGATCATAACATGATCGAGTTCAATGTGGTGTTTGAAAGGGAAAAAAGTGAATCAGCTGCTAAGATTCTAGACTTGGGTAAGGCCGACTTCAATGGGATGAGACAGAGACTGTCCACAGTAAACTGGGCAAATCTGTTAATGGGTAAAACGACTGATGATCAGTGGGAAATGTTTAAAGAAACATTTAACGTGACACAGAATCGGTTTATACCCCTGAGGGGCAAGAACTCTACTTGCCAAAAAAAACAGCCATAGACAACTAAAGAGGTAAGGGACAGTATAAGACATAAGGAAAGGGCATACAAAAAGGCAAAAAATGGCACAGATCCTGGCGAATGGGAAAGATACAAAGATCAACAAAGGGTCACAAAACAGATAGTAAGGGCTACAAAAATAGAGTATGAAATGAAACTCGCAAGGGATATCAAAACCAATACGAAGAACTTTTATAGTTATATTAGGAAAAAGAGGGTGGTCAGGAGCAGTGTTGGCCCCTTAAAAACTGAAAGTGGGGATATTGTCATTGACAATGGGGAAATGGCGGACATGTTGAATAATTACTTTGCGTCAGTATTTACAGTCAAAAAAGAGAATAGCATACCGGAAATCCCAAGAAAACTAATATTGAATCGGGGACAGGGACTCGATAAAATTAGCATAAGTAAAGCAACAGTAATGAAGAATATAATAGCACTAAAGAGTGACAAATCCCCAGGACCAGATGGTTTCCATCCCAGGGTTTTAAAGGAAGGAGATGAGCACATTGCGGATGCCCTAACTATAATCTTTCAAAGTTCTCGAGATTCAGGAACTGTTCCTCTGGATTGGAAAATTGCACATGTCACTCCGCTTGTTAAGAAAGGAGAGAGAGGGAAACCGGGGAATTATAGACCAGTTAGCCCAACATCTGTTGTGGGGAAATTGCTGGAGTCTATGATTAAGGATAGGGTGACTGAACACCTCGAGAATTTTCAGTTAATCAGAGAGTACCAGCATGGATTTGTGAAAGGTAAGTCGTGCCTGACAAACCTGATTGAATTTTTTGAAGAGGTGTCTAAAGTAGTGGACAGGGAATGTCAATGAATGTTATTTATATGGACTTCCAGAAGGTATTTGATAAGGTCCCACATAAGAGACTGTTAGCTAAGATAAAAGCCCATGGAATCGAGGGAAAAGTACGGACTTGGTTAGGAAGTTGGCTGAGCGAAAGGCGACAGAGTAGGGATAATGGGAAGGTACTCACATTGGCAGGATGTGACTAGTGGAGTCCTGCAGGGATCTGTCTTGGAGCCTCAGTTATTCACAATATTTGTTAACGACTTAGATGAAGACATAGAAAGTCTCATATCTAAGTTTGCAGATGACACAAAGATTGGTGGCATTGTAAGCAGTGTAGATGAAAACATAAAATTACAAAGCGATATTGATAGATTAGGTGAATGGGCAAAACTGTGGCAAATGGAATTCAATGTAGACACATGTGAGGTCATCCACTTTGGATCAAAAAAGAATAGAACAGGGTACTTTCTAAATGGTAAAAAGTTAAAAACAGTGGATGTCCAAAGGGACCGAGGGGTTCAGGTACATAGATCATTGAAGTGTCATGAACAGGTGCAGAAAATAATCAATAAGGCTAATGGAATGCTGGCCTTCATATCTAGAGGACCAGAGTACAAGGGGGCAGAAGTTATGCTGCAGCTATACAAAACCCTGGTTAGACCGCACCTGGAGTACTGTGAGCAGTTCTGGGCACCGCACCTTCGGAAGGACATATTGGCCTTGGAGGGAGTGCAGCGTAGGTTTACTAGAATGATACCCGGACTTCAAGGGATAAGTTACGAGGAGAGATTTCACAAATTGGGGTTGTATTCTTTCGAGTTTCGAAGGTTAAGGGGTGATCTGATCGAAGTTTATAAGATATTAAGGGGAACAGATAGGGTGGATGGAGAGAAACTATTTCCGCTGGTTGGGGATTTTAGGAGTGAGGGCACAGTCTAAAAATTAGAGCCAGACCTTTCAGGAGCGAGATTAGAAAACATTTCTACACACAAAGGGTTGTAGAAGTTTGGAACTCTCTTCCGCAAACGGCAATTGATACTTGCTCAATTGCTAAATTTAAATGTGAGATAGATAGCTTTTTGTCAACCAAAGGTATGAAGGGATATGGGCCAAAGGCAGGTATATGGAGTTAGATCACAGATCAGCCATGATCTTATCAAATGGCGGAGCAGGCACGAGGGGCTGAATGGCCTACTCCTGTTCCTATGTTCCTATGTACCCTGTTGCAGCAATCACTCAGCTTCTCCCATTCACTTCCAGCCTGAAGCCTTTGGACATCGAGTTTATGAAGCATTTACACGAGAAGGTGAACATTATTCCGCTCATTGCAAAAGCAGACACACTCACCCCCGAGGAGTGCCAGCACTTCAAGAAGCAGGTAACGAGTCCTCTGTGTAACCATTGGTAGATTCCAACAGGCAGTTGGGCACACTGTAACCGCAGTCTCTGCTCCTGGAGGTGGGAATGGGCACACTGTAACCACAGTCTCTGCTCCTGGAGGTGGGAGTGGGCACACTGTAACCACAGTCTCTGCTCCTGGAGGTGGGAGTGGGCACACTGTAACCACAGTCTCTGCTCCTGGAGGTGGGAGTGGGCACACTGTAACCACAGTCTCTGCTCCTGGAGGTGGGAATGGGCACACTGTAACCACAGTCTCTGCTCCTGGAGGTGGGAGTGGGCACACTGTAACCGCAGTCTCTGCTCCTGGAGGTGGGAATGGGCACGCTGTAACCACAGTCTCTGCTCCTGGAGGTGGGAGTGGGCACACTGTAACCACAGTCTCTGCTCCTGGAGGTGGGAGTGGGCACAGTGTAACCACAGTCTCTGCTCCTGGAGGTGGGAGTGGGCACGCTGTAACCACAGTCTCTGCTCCTGGAGGTGGGAATGGGCACAGTGTAACTGCAGCGAGTGAGGAGAGTGTCAGCTTGTGCTGTCTCACAGCGAGTGAGGAGAGTGTCAGCTTGTGCTGTCTCACAGCGAGTGAGGAGAGTGTCAGCTTGTGCTGTCACACAGCGAGTGAGGAGAGGGTCTGTACGTACTGTCAGCGAGTGAGGAGAGGGTCTGTACGTACTGTCAGCGAGTGAGGAGAGCGTCTGTACGTACTGTCAGCGAGTGAGGAGAGGGTCTGTACGTACTGTCACACAGCGAGTGAGGAGAGGGTCTGTACGTTCTGTCAGCGAGTGAGGGGAGGGTCTGTACGTACTGTCGCACAGCGAGTGAGGAGAGGGTCTGTCCGTACTGTCAGCGAGTGAGGAGAGGGTCTGTACGTACTGTCGCACAGCGAGTGAGGAGAGGGTCTGTACGTACTGTCACACAGCGAGTGAGGAGAGGGTCTGTACGTACTGTCACACAGCGAGTGAGGAGAGGGTCTGTACGTACTGTCACACAGCGAGTGAGGAGAGGGTCTGTACGTATTGTCACACAGCGAGTGAGGAGAGGGTCTGTCCGTACTGTCAGCGAGTGAGGAGAGGGTCTGTACGTACTGTCACACAGCGAGTGAGGAGAGGGTCTGTACGTACTGTCAGCGAGTGAGGAGAGGGTCTGTACGTACTGTCAGCGAGTGAGGAGAGGGTCTGTACGTACTGTCACACAGCGAGTGAGGAGAGGGTCTGTACGTACTGTCAGCGAGTGAGGAGAGGGTCTGTACGTACTGTCAGCGAGTGAGGAGAGGGTCTGTACGTACTGTCAGCGAGTGAGGAGAGGGTCTGTACGTACTGTCACACAGCGAGTGAGGAGAGGGTCTGTACGTACTGTCACACAGCGAGTGAGGAGAGGGTCTGTACGTACTGTCACACAGCGAGTGAGGAGAGGGTCTGTACGTACTGTCACACAGCGAGTGAGGAGAGGGTCTGTACGTACTGTCAGCGAGTGAGGAGAGGGTCTGTACGTACTGTCACACAGCGAGTGAGGAGAGGGTCTGTACGTACTGTCACACAGCGAGTGAGGAGAGGGTCTGTACGTACTGTCACACAGCGAGTGAGGAGAGGGTCTGTACGTACTGTCACACAGCGAGTGAGGAGAGGGTCTGTACGTACTGTCAGCGAGTGAGGAGAGGGTCTGTACGTACTGTCACACAGCGAGTGAGGAGAGGGTCTGTACGTACTGTCACACAGCGAGTGAGGAGAGGGTCTGTACGTACTGTCACACAGCGAGTGAGGAGAGGGTCTGTACGTACTGTCGCACAGCGAGTGAGGAGAGGGTCTGTCTGTACTGTCAGCGAGTGAGGGGAGGGTCTGTACGTACTGTCACACAGCGAGTGAGGGGAGGGTGTGTACGTACTGTCAGCGAGTGAGGGGAGGGTCTGTACGTACTGTCACACAGCGAGTGAGGAGAGGGTCTGTACGTACTGTCAGCGAGTGAGGAGAGGGTCTGTACGTACTGTCAGCGAGTGAGGAGAGGGTCTGTACGTACTGTCACACAGCGAGTGAGGAGAGGGTCTGTACGTACTGTCACACAGCGAGTGAGGAGAGGGTCTGCACGTACTGTCAGCGAGTGAGGAGAGGGTCTGTACGTACTGTCACACAGCGAGTGAGGAGAGGGTCTGTACGTACTGTCGCACAGCGAGTGAGGAGAGGGTCTGTCCGTACTGTCAGCGAGTGAGGAGAGGGTCTGTACGTACTGTCAGCGAGTGAGGAGAGGGTCTGTACGTACTGTCACACAGCGAGTGAGGAGAGGGTCTGTACGTACTGTCACACAGCGAGTGAGGAGAGGGTCTGTACGTACTGTCGCACAGCGAGTGAGGAGAGGGTCTGTACGTACTGTCACACAGCGAGTGAGGAGAGGGTCTGTACGTACTGTCAGCGAGTGAGGAGAGGGTCTGTACGTACTGTCAGCGAGTGAGGAGAGGGTCTGTACGTACTGTCAGCGAGTGAGGAGAGGGTCTGTACGTACTGTCAGCGAGTGAGGAGAGGGTCTGTACGTACTGTCAGCGAGTGAGGAGAGGGTCTGTACGTACTGTCACACAGCGAGTGAGGAGAGGGTCTGTACGTACTGTCGCACAGCGAGTGAGGAGAGGGTCTCTACGTACTGTCACACAGCGAGTGAGGAGAGGGTCTGTACGTACTGTCACACAGCGAGTGAGGAGAGGGTCTGTACGTACTGTCACACAGCGAGTGAGGAGAGGGTCTGTACGTACTGTCAGCGAGTGAGGAGAGGGTCTGTACGTACTGTCACACAGCGAGTGAGGAGAGGGTCTGTACGTACTGTCAGCGAGTGAGGAGAGGGTCTGTACGTACTGTCACACAGCGAGTGAGGAGAGGGTCTGTACGTACTGTCAGCGAGTGAGGAGAGGGTCTGTACGTACTGTCAGCGAGTGAGGAGAGGGTCTGTACGTACTGTCACACAGCGAGTGAGGAGAGGGTCTGTCCGTACTGTCAGCGAGTGAGGAGAGGGTCTGTACGTACTGTCACACAGCGAGTGAGGAGGGTCTGTACGTACTGTCAGCGAGTGAGGAGAGGGTCTGTACGTACTGTCACACAGCGAGTGAGGAGAGGGTCTGTACGTACTGTCAGCGAGTGAGGAGAGGATCTGTACGTACTGTCACACAGCGAGTGAGGAGAGGGTCTGTACGTACTGTCACACAGCGAGTGAGGAGAGGGTCTGTACGTACTGTCACACAGCGAGTGAGGAGAGGGTCTGTACGTACTGTCACACAGCGAGTGAGGAGAGGGTCTGTACGTACTGTCACACAGCGAGTGAGGAGAGGGTCTGTACGTACTGTCAGCGAGTGAGGAGAGGGTCTGTACGTACTGTCACACAGCGAGTGAGGAGAGGGTCTGTACGTACTGTCACACAGCGAGTGAGGAGAGGGTCTGTACGTACTGTCAGCGAGTGAGGAGAGGGTCTGTACGTACTGTCGCACAGCGAGTGAGGAGAGGGTCTGTCCGTACTGTCACACAGCGAGTGAGGAGAGGGTCTGTACGTATTGTCAGCGAGTGAGGAGAGGGTCTGTACGTACTGTCGCACAGCGAGTGAGGAGAGGGTCTGTACGTACTGTCGCACAGCGAGTGAGGAGAGGGTCTGTCTGTACTGTCAGCGAGTGAGGAGAGGGTCTGTACGTACTGTCAGCGAGTGAGGAGAGGGTCTGTACGTACTGTCACACAGCGAGTGAGGAGAGGGTCTGTCTGTACTGTCAGCGAGTGAGGAGAGGGTCTGTACGTACTGTCAGCGAGTGAGGAGAGGGTCTGTACGTACTGTCAGCGAGTGAGGGGAGGGTCTGTACGTACTGTCACACAGCGAGTGAGGAGAGGGTCTGTACGTACTGTCAGCGAGTGAGGAGAGGGTCTGTACGTACTGTCAGCGAGTGAGGGGAGGGTCTGTACGTACTGTCACACAGCGAGTGAGGAGAGGGTCTGTCTGTACTGTCAGCGAGTGAGGAGAGGGTCTGTACGTACTGTCAGCGAGTGAGGGGAGGGTCTGTACGTACTGTCACACAGCGAGTGAGGAGAGGGTCTGTACGTACTGTCACACAGCGAGTGAGGAGAGGGTCTGTACGTACTGTCAGCGAGTGAGGAGAGGGTCTGTACGTACTGTCAGCGAGTGAGGAGAGGGTCTGTACGTACTGTCACACAGCGAGTGAGGAGAGGGTCTGTACGTACTGTCACACAGCGAGTGAGGAGAGGGTCTGTACGTACTGTCACACAGCGAGTGAGGAGAGGATCTGTACGTACTGTCACACAGCGAGTGAGGAGAGGGTCTGTACGTACTGTCGCACAGCGAGTGAGGAGAGGGTCTGTACGTACTGTCAGCGAGTGAGGAGAGGGTCTGTACGTACTGTCAGCGAGTGAGGAGATGGTCTGTACGTACTGTCACACAGCGAGTGAGGAGAGGGTCTGTACGTACTGTCACACAGCGAGTGAGGAGAGGGTCTGTACGTACTGTCAGCGAGTGAGGAGAGGGTCTGTCTGTACTGTCAGCGAGTGAGGAGAGGGTCTGTACGTACTGTCAGCGAGTGAGGAGAGGGTCTGTCTGTACTGTCAGCGAGTGAGGAGAGGGTCTGTACGTACTGTCACACAGCGAGTGAGGAGAGGGTCTGTACGTACTGTCACACAGCGAGTGAGGAGAGGGTCTGTCTGAACTGTCAGCGAGTGAGGAGAGGGTCTGTACGTACTGTCACACAGCGAGTGAGGAGAGGGTCTGTCTGTACTGTCAGCGAGTGAGGAGAGGGTCTGTACGTACTGTCAGCGAGTGAGGGGAGGGTCTGTACGTACTGTCGCACAGCGAGTGAGGAGAGGGTCTGTCTGTACTGTCAGCGAGTGAGGAGAGGGTCTGTACGTACTGTCAGCGAGTGAGGGGAGGGTCTGTACGTACTGTCACACAGCGAGTGAGGAGAGGGTCTGTCTGTACTGTCAGCGAGTGAGGAGAGGGTCTGTACGTACTGTCAGCGAGTGAGGGGAGGGTCTGTACGTACTGTCGCACAGCGAGTGAGGAGAGGGTCTGTCTGTACTGTCAGCGAGTGAGGAGAGGGTCTGTACGTACTGTCAGCGAGTGAGGGGAGGGTCTGTACGTACTGTCACACAGCGAGTGAGGAGAGGGTCTGTACGTACTGTCACACAGCGAGTGAGGAGAGGGTCTGTACGTACTGTCAGCGAGTGAGGAGAGGGTCTGTACGTACTGTCACACAGCGAGTGAGGAGAGGGTCTGTACGTACTGTCAGCGAGTGAGGAGAGGGTCTGTACGTACTGTCGCACAGCGAGTGAGGAGAGGGTCTGTACGTACTGTCGCACAGCGAGTGAGGAGAGGGTCTGTACGTACTGTCAGCGAGTGAGGAGAGGGTCTGTCCGTACTGTCAGCGAGTGAGGAGAGGATCTGTACGTACTGTCAGCGAGTGAGGGGAGGGTCTGTACGTACTGTCAGCGAGTGAGGAGAGGGTCTGTACGTACTGTCACACAGCGAGTGAGGAGAGGGTCTGTACGTACTGTCACACAGCGAGTGAGGAGAGGGTCTGTACGTACTGTCAGCGAGTGAGGGGAGGGTCTGTACGTACTGTCAGCGAGTGAGGGGAGGGTCTGTACGTACTGTCAGCGAGTGAGGAGAGGGTCTGTACGTACTGTCAGCGAGTGAGGGGAGGGTCTGTACGTACTGTCAGCGAGTGAGGAGAGGATCTGTACGTACTGTCACACAGCGAGTGAGGAGAGGGTCTGTACGTACTGTCAGCGAGTGAGGAGAGGATCTGTACGTACTGTCACACAGCGAGTGAGGAGAGGGTCTGTACGTACTGTCACACAGCGAGTGAGGAGAGGGTCTGTACGTACTGTCACACAGCGAGTGAGGAGAGGGTCTGTACGTACTGTCACACAGCGAGTGAGGAGAGGGTCTGTACGTACTGTCAGCGAGTGAGGAGAGGGTCTGTACGTACTGTCAGCGAGTGAGGGGAGGGTCTGTACGTACTGTCACACAGCGAGTGAGGAGAGGGTCTGTACGTACTGTCACACAGCGAGTGAGGAGAGGGTCTGTACGTACTGTCACACAGCGAGTGAGGAGAGGGTCTGTACGTACTGTCAGCGAGTGAGGAGAGGGTCTGTACGTACTGTCAGCGAGTGAGGAGAGGGTATGTACGTACTGTCACACAGCGAGTGAGGAGAGGGTCTGTACGTACTGTCAGCGAGTGAGGAGAGGGTCTGTACGTACTGTCAGCGAGTGAGGAGAGGGTCTGTACGTACTGTCAGCGAGTGAGGAGAGGGTCTGTACGTACTGTCAGCGAGTGAGGAGAGGGTCTGTACGTACTGTCAGCGAGTGAGGAGAGGGTCTGTACGTACTGTCAGCGAGTGAGGAGAGGGTCTGTACGTACTGTCACACAGCGAGTGAGGAGAGGGTCTGTACGTACTGTCACACAGCGAGTGAGGAGAGGGTCTGTACGTACTGTCAGCGAGTGAGGAGAGGGTCTGTACGTACTGTCAGCGAGTGAGGAGAGGGTCTGTACGTACTGTCGCACAGCGAGTGAGGAGAGGGTCTGTCCGTACTGTCAGCGAGTGAGGAGAGGGTCTGTACGTACTGTCAGCGAGTGAGGAGAGGGTCTGTACGTACTGTCACACAGCGAGTGAGGAGAGGGTCTGTACGTCCTGTCGCACAGCGAGTGAGGAGAGGGTCTGTACGTACTGTCAGCGAGTGAGGAGAGGGTCTGTACGTACTGTCAGCGAGTGAGGAGAGGGTCTGTACGTACTGTCAGCGAGTGAGGAGAGGGTCTGTACGTACTGTCAGCGAGTGAGGAGAGGGTCTGTACGTACTGTCAGCGAGTGAGGAGAGGGTCTGTACGTACTGTCACACAGCGAGTGAGGAGAGGGTCTGTACGTACTGTCACACAGCGAGTGAGGAGAGGGTCTGTACGTACTGTCACACAGCGAGTGAGGAGAGGGTCTGTACGTACTGTCAGCGAGTGAGGAGAGGATCTGTACGTACTGTCACACAGCGAGTGAGGAGAGGGTCTGTACGTACTGTCAGCGAGTGAGGAGAGGGTCTGTACGTACTGTCACACAGCGAGTGAAGAGAGGGTCTGTACGTACTGTCACACAGCGAGTGAGGAGAGGGTCTGTACGTACTGTCACACAGCGAGTGAGGAGAGGGTCTGTACGTACTGTCACACAGCGAGTGAGGAGAGGGTCTGTACGTACTGTCGCACAGCGAGTGAGGAGAGGGTCTGTACGTACTGTCACACAGCGAGTGAGGAGAGGGTCTGTCTGTACTGTCAGCGAGTGAGGAGAGGGTCTGTACGTACTGTCAGCGAGTGAGGAGAGGGTCTGTACGTACTGTCAGCGAGTGAGGAGAGGGTCTGTACGTACTGTCGCACAGCGAGTGAGGAGAGGGTCTGTACGTACTGTCACACAGCGAGTGAGGAGAGGGTCTGTACGTACTGTCAGCGAGTGAGGGGAGGGTCTGTACGTACTGTCAGCGAGTGAGGAGAGGGTCTGTACGTACTGTCACACAGCGAGTGAGGAGAGGGTCTGTACGTACTGTCGCACAGCGAGTGAGGAGAGGATCTGTACGTACTGTCACACAGCGAGTGAGGAGAGGGTCTGTACGTACTGTCAGCGAGTGAGGAGAGGGTCTGTACGTACTGTCACACAGCGAGTGAGGAGAGGGTCTGTACGTACTGTCACACAGCGAGTGAGGAGAGGGTATGTACGTACTGTCAGCGAGTGAGGAGAGGGTCTGTACGTACTGTCAGCGAGTGAGGAGAGGGTCTGTACGTACTGTCACACAGCGAGTGAGGAGAGGGTCTGTACGTACTGTCACACAGCGAGTGAGGAGAGGGTCTGTACGTACTGTCACACAGCGAGTGAGGAGAGGGTCTGTACGTACTGTCGCACAGCGAGTGAGGAGAGGGTCTGTACGTACTGTCAGCGAGTGAGGAGAGGGTCTGTACGTACTGTCAGCGAGTGAGGAGATGGTCTGTACGTACTGTCACACAGCGAGTGAGGAGAGGGTCTGTACGTACTGTCAGCGAGTGAGGAGAGGGTCTGTCTGTACTGTCAGCGAGTGAGGAGAGGGTCTGTACGTACTGTCAGCGACTGAGGAGAGGGTCTGTCTGTACTGTCAGCGAGTGAGGAGAGGGTCTGTACGTACTGTCACACAGCGAGTGAGGAGAGGGTCTGTACGTACTGTCACACAGCGAGTGAGGAGAGGGTCTGTCTGAACTGTCAGCGAGTGAGGAGAGGGTCTGTACGTACTGTCACACAGCGAGTGAGGAGAGGGTCTGTCTGTACTGTCAGCGAGTGAGGAGAGGGTCTGTACGTACTGTCAGCGAGTGAGGGGAGGGTCTGTACGTACTGTCGCACAGCGAGTGAGGAGAGGGTCTGTCTGTACTGTCAGCGAGTGAGGAGAGGGTCTGTACGTACTGTCAGCGAGTGAGGGGAGGGTCTGTACGTACTGTCACACAGCGAGTGAGGAGAGGGTCTGTCTGTACTGTCAGCGAGTGAGGAGAGGGTCTGTACGTACTGTCAGCGAGTGAGGGGAGGGTCTGTACGTACTGTCGCACAGCGAGTGAGGAGAGGGTCTGTCTGTACTGTCAGCGAGTGAGGAGAGGGTCTGTACGTACTGTCAGCGAGTGAGGGGAGGGTCTGTACGTACTGTCACACAGCGAGTGAGGAGAGGGTCTGTACGTACTGTCAGCGAGTGAGGAGAGGGTCTGTACGTACTGTCGCACAGCGAGTGAGGAGAGGGTCTGTACGTACTGTCACACAGCGAGTGAGGAGAGGGTCTGTACGTACTGTCAGCGAGTGAGGAGAGGGTCTGTACGTACTGTCGCACAGCGAGTGAGGAGAGGGTCTGTACGTACTGTCAGCGAGTGAGGAGAGGGTCTGTACGTACTGTCGCACAGCGAGTGAGGAGAGGGTCTGTACGTACTGTCGCACAGCGAGTGAGGAGAGGGTCTGTACGTACTGTCAGCGAGTGAGGAGAGGGTCTGTCCGTACTGTCAGCGAGTGAGGAGAGGATCTGTACGTACTGTCAGCGAGTGAGGGGAGGGTCTGTACGTACTGTCAGCGAGTGAGGAGAGGGTCTGTACGTACTGTCACACAGCGAGTGAGGAGAGGGTCTGTACGTACTGTCACACAGCGAGTGAGGAGAGGGTCTGTACGTACTGTCAGCGAGTGAGGGGAGGGTCTGTACGTACTGTCAGCGAGTGAGGGGAGGGTCTGTACGTACTGTCAGCGAGTGAGGAGAGGGTCTGTACGTACTGTCAGCGAGTGAGGGGAGGGTCTGTACGTACTGTCAGCGAGTGAGGAGAGGATCTGTACGTACTGTCACACAGCGAGTGAGGAGAGGGTCTGTACGTACTGTCAGCGAGTGAGGAGAGGATCTGTACGTACTGTCACACAGCGAGTGAGGAGAGGGTCTGTACGTACTGTCACACAGCGAGTGAGGAGAGGGTCTGTACGTACTGTCAGCGAGTGAGGAGAGGGTCTGTACGTACTGTCAGCGAGTGAGGGGAGGGTCTGTACGTACTGTCACACAGCGAGTGAGGAGAGGGTCTGTACGTACTGTCACACAGCGAGTGAGGAGAGGGTCTGTACGTACTGTCACACAGCGAGTGAGGAGAGGGTCTGTACGTACTGTCACACAGCGAGTGAGGAGAGGGTCTGTACGTACTGTCAGCGAGTGAGGAGAGGGTCTGTACGTACTGTCAGCGAGTGAGGAGAGGGTCTGTACGTACTGTCGCACAGCGAGTGAGGAGAGGGTCTGTCCGTACTGTCAGCGAGTGAGGAGAGGGTCTGTACGTACTGTCAGCGAGTGAGGAGAGGGTCTGTACGTACTGTCACACAGCGAGTGAGGAGAGGGTCTGTACGTCCTGTCGCACAGCGAGTGAGGAGAGGGTCTGTACGTACTGTCAGCGAGTGAGGAGAGGGTCTGTACGTACTGTCAGCGAGTGAGGAGAGGGTCTGTACGTACTGTCAGCGAGTGAGGAGAGGGTCTGTACGTACTGTCAGCGAGTGAGGAGAGGGTCTGTACGTACTGTCACACAGCGAGTGAGGAGAGGGTCTGTACGTACTGTCACACAGCGAGTGAGGAGAGGGTCTGTACGTACTGTCACACAGCGAGTGAGGAGAGGGTCTGTACGTACTGTCAGCGAGTGAGGAGAGGATCTGTACGTACTGTCACACAGCGAGTGAGGAGAGGGTCTGTACGTACTGTCAGCGAGTGAGGAGAGGGTCTGTACGTACTGTCACACAGCGAGTGAGGAGAGGGTCTGTACGTACTGTCACACAGCGAGTGAGGAGAGGGTCTGTACGTACTGTCACACAGCGAGTGAGGAGAGGGTCTGTACGTACTGTCACACAGCGAGTGAGGAGAGGGTCTGTACGTACTGTCGCACAGCGAGTGAGGAGAGGGTCTGTACGTACTGTCACACAGCGAGTGAGGAGAGGGTCTGTCTGTACTGTCAGCGAGTGAGGAGAGGGTCTGTACGTACTGTCAGCGAGTGAGGAGAGGGTCTGTACGTACTGTCAGCGAGTGAGGAGAGGGTCTGTACGTACTGTCGCACAGCGAGTGAGGAGAGGGTCTGTACGTACTGTCACACAGCTAGTGAGGAGAGGGTCTGTACGTACTGTCAGCGAGTGAGGGGAGGGTCTGTACGTACTGTCAGCGAGTGAGGAGAGGGTCTGTACGTACTGTCACACAGCGAGTGAGGAGAGGGTCTGTACGTACTGTCGCACAGCGAGTGAGGAGAGGATCTGTACGTACTGTCACACAGCGAGTGAGGAGAGGGTCTGTACGTACTGTCAGCGAGTGAGGAGAGGGTCTGTACGTACTGTCACACAGCGAGTGAGGAGAGGGTCTGTACGTACTGTCACACAGCGAGTGAGGAGAGGGTATGTACGTACTGTCAGCGAGTGAGGAGAGGGTCTGTACGTACTGTCAGCGAGTGAGGAGAGGGTCTGTACGTACTGTCACACAGCGAGTGAGGAGAGGGTCTGTACGTACTGTCACACAGCGAGTGAGGAGAGGGTCTGTACGTACTGTCTCACAGCGAGTGAGGAGAGGGTCTGTACGTACTGTCAGCGAGTGAGGAGAGGGTCTGTCTGTACTGTCAGCGAGTGAGGAGAGGGTCTGTACGTACTGTCGCACAGCGAGTGAGGAGAGGATCTGTACGTACTGTCACACAGCGAGTGAGGAGAGGGTCTGCACGTACTGTCAGCGAGTGAGGAGAGGGTCTGTACGTACTGTCACACAGCGAGTGAGGAGAGGGTCTGTACGTACTGTCAGCGAGTGAGGAGAGGGTCTGTACGTACTGTCACACAGCGAGTGAGGAGAGGGTCTGTACGTACTGTCAGCGAGTGAGGAGAGGGTCTGTACGCACTGTCACACAGCGAGTGAGGAGAGGGTCTGTACGTACTGTCAGCGAGTGAGGAGAGGGTCTGTACGTACTGTCACACAGCGAGTGAGGAGAGGGTCTGTACGTACTGTCAGCGAGTGAGGAGAGGGTCTGTACGTACTGTCAGCGAGTGAGGAGAGGGTCTGTACGTACTGTCGCTCAGCGAGTGAGGAGAGGGTCTGTACGTACTGTCACACAGCGAGTGAGGAGAGGGTCTGTACGTACTGTCAGCGAGTGAGGAGAGGGTCTGTACGTACTGTCACACAGCGAGTGAGGAAAGGGTCTGTACGTACTGTCGCACAGCGAGTGAGGGGAGGGTCTGTACGTACTGTCACACAGCGAGTGAGGGGAGGGTCTGTACGTACTGTCAGCGAGTGAGGAGAGGGTCTGTACGTACTGTCAGCGAGTGAGGAGAGGGTCTGTACGTACTGTCAGCGAGTGAGGAGAGGGTCTGTACGTACTGTCACACAGCGAGTGAGGAGAGGGTCTGTACGTACTGTCAGCGAGTGAGGAGAGGGTCTGTACGTACTGTCAGCGAGTGAGGGGAGGGTCTGTACGTACTGTCACACAGCGAGTGAGGGGAGGGTCTGTACGTACTGTCGCACAGCGAGTGAGGAGAGGGTCTGTACGTACTGTCAGCGAGTGAGGAGAGGGTCTGTACGTACTGTCAGCGAGTGAGGAGAGGGTCTGTACGTACTGTCAGCGAGTGTGGAGAGGGTCTGTACGTACTGTCAGCGAGTGAGGAGAGGGTCTGTACGTACTGTCACACAGCGAGTGAGGAGAGGGTCTGTACGTACTGTCAGCGAGTGAGGAGAGGATCTGTACGTACTGTCAGCGAGTGAGGAGAGGGTATGTACGTACTGTCAGCGAGTGAGGAGAGGGTATGTACGTACTGTCAGCGAGTGAGGAGAGGGTCTGTACGTACTGTCACACAGCGAGTGAGGAGAGGGTCTGTACGTACTGTCAGCGAGTGAGGAGAGGGTCTGTACGTACTGTCGCACAGCGAGTGAGGAGAGGGTCTGTACGTACTGTCAGCGAGTGAGGAGAGGGTCTGTACGTACTGTCGCACAGCGAGTGAGGAGAGGGTCTGTACGTACTGTCAGCGAGTGAGGAGAGGGTCTGTACGTACTGTCACACAGCGAGTGAGGAGAGGGTCTGTACGTACTGTCAGCGAGTGAGGAGAGGGTCTGTACGTACTGTCACACAGCGAGTGAGGAGAGGGTCTGTACGTACTGTCACACAGCGAGTGAGGAGAGGGTCTGTACGTACTGTCACACAGCGAGTGAGGAGAGGGTCTGTACGTACTGTCACACAGCGAGTGAGGAGAGGGTCTGTACGTACTGTCAGCGAGTGAGGAGAGGGTCTGTACGTACTGTCAGCGAGTGAGGAGAGGGTCTGTACGTACTGTCAGCGAGTGAGGAGAGGGTCTGTACGTACTGTCGCACAGCGAGTGAGGAGAGGATCTGTACGTACTGTCAGCGAGTGAGGAGAGAGTCTGTACGTACTGTCACACAGCGAGTGAGGAGAGGGTCTGTACGTACTGTCAGCGAGTGAGGAGAGGGTCTGTACGTACTGTCAGCGAGTGAGGAGAGGGTATGTACGTACTGTCAGCGAGTGAGGAGAGGGTCTGTACGTATTGTCAGCGAGTGAGGAGAGGATCTGTACGTACTGTCAGCGAGTGAGGAGAGGGTATGTACGTACTGTCAGCGAGTGAGGAGAGGGTCTGTACGTACTGTCAGCGAGTGAGGAGAGGATCTGTACGTACTGTCACACAGCGAGTGAGGAGAGGGTCTGTACGTACTGTCACACAGCGAGTGAGGAGAGGGTCTGTACGTACTGTCACACAGCGAGTGAGGAGAGGGTCTGTACGTACTGTCGCACAGCGAGTGAGGAGAGGGTCTGTACGTACTGTCACACAGCGAGTGAGGAGAGGGTCTGTACGTACTGTCACACAGCGAGTGAGGAGAGGGTCTGTACGTACTGTCGCACAGCGAGTGAGGAGAGGATCTGTACGTACTGTCAGCGAGTGAGGAGATGGTCTGTACGTACTGTCAGCGAGTGAGGAGAGGGTCTGTACGTACTGTCACACAGCGAGTGAGGAGAGGGTCTGTACGTACTGTCAGCGAGTGAGGAGAGGGTCTGTACGTACTGTCAGCGAGTGAGGAGAGGGTCTGTACGTACTGTCACACAGCGAGTGAGGAGAGGGTCTGTACGTACTGTCAGCGAGTGAGGAGAGGGTCTGTACGTACTGTCAGCGAGTGAGGAGAGGGTCTGTACGTACTGTCACACAGCGAGTGAGGAGAGGGTCTGTACGTACTGTCACACAGCGAGTGAGGAGAGGGTCTGTACGTACTGTCACACAGCGAGTGAGGAGAGGGTCTGTACGTACTGTCACACAGCGAGTGAGGAGAGGGTCTGTACGTACTGTCACACAGCGAGTGAGGAGAGGGTCTGTACGTACTGTCACACAGCGAGTGAGGAGAGGGTCTGTACGTACTGTCAGCGAGTGAGGAGAGGGTCTGTACGTACTGTCACACAGCGAGTGAGGAGAGGGTCTGTACGTACTGTCACACAGCGAGTGAGGAGAGGGTCTGTACGTACTGTCAGCGAGTGAGGAGAGGGTCTGTACGTACTGTCACACAGCGAGTGAGGAGAGGGTCTGTCCGTACTGTCACACAGCGAGTGAGGAGAGGGTCTGTACGTACTGTCACACAGCGAGTGAGGAGAGGGTCTGTACGTACTGTCAGCGAGTGAGGAGAGGGTCTGTACGTTCTGTCAGCGAGTGAGGAGAGGGTCTGTACGTACTGTCAGCGAGTGAGGAGAGGGTCTGTACGTACTGTCACATAGCGAGTGAGGAGAGGGTCTGTACGTACTGTCAGCGAGTGAGGAGAGGGTCTGTACGTACTGTCAGCGAGTGAGGAGAGGGTCTGTACTGTCAATGAATGCGGAGAGCGTCGGTTCATTGTTATTTCTTGGGATTGAGACACTTTTCCGTTTGCACAGATAATGAAGGAGATCAAGGAGCAGAAGATTAAAATTTATGACTTCCCGAGCACTGAAGATGAAGATGATAATAAATTCTCGAAAAAATTTAAGGTAATTGTTTATTTTTTTTGTCGAGTGTGCTCATCACCAATTATTGCAGTCACACCTCACTGAGAGTTTATCACACCCCATGTAGCACTCCAATTATCCCAAGCCCCTCACTCAATCAAACCACTCCAAATTAAAGGTGTCCACATGGGAATCAGTATGGGGCCTAGCTGTGCCTCTCTTTCCTTGGGATATGTGGAATATTCTTGCTCCAGTCCAACTCGGGTCCCCTTCCACACCTCCTTTTCCGGTACATTGATGACTCTTTGTACTGCTTCCTGCTGTTGCCCCGCACAGGAAAATTTCATCAACTTTGCTTCCAATTCCCACCCCACCATCGCCGACTCCTCCCTTCCTCGTCTTATCTATTTCCATTTCTAGGGATAGGCTGTCGACCAATATTTATTATAAGCCCTAAATCAAAAGCAAAATACTGCGGATGCTGAAAATCTGAAATAAAAATAGAAAATGCTGGAGAAGCTCAGCAAGTGAGGCAGCATCTGTGGAGAAAGAAACAGAGTTCATGTTTCAGGTCAAAGAACCTTCGTCAGAACTGGAAGATGTTAGAGTAAAAATTTTTAAACAAATACAGAGCCACGGCAAGGGGGAGGGAAGAACAAAAGGGAAGATCTGTGATAGGGTAGAAGGCAAGAGTGATTAAATGACAAAAGGGGTGATGAGGCAAGGAGGGTGGGAATGGGACAAGTTAAGAAACAAAAGATTGGTCCAGAGTAGCTGTGAATAGCAACAGTAGAACCAGCACTAGCTGATTGGAAAAAAAATGGGAGCAGTTTTTTTTTATTCGTTCATGGGATGTGGGCGTCGCTGGCAAGGCCGGCATTTATTGCCCATCCCTAATTGCCCTTGAGAAGGTGGTGGTGAGCTGCCTTCTTGAACTGCTGCAGTCCGTGTGGTGACTGTTCTCCCACAGTGCTGTTAGGAAGGGAGTTCCAGGATTTTGACCCAGCGACGATGAAGGAACGGCGATATATTTCCAAGTCGGGATGGTGTGTGACTTGGAGGGGAACGTGCAGGTGGTGTTGTTCCCATGTGCCTGCTGCACTTGGCCTTCTAGGTGGTAGAGGTCGTGGGTTTGGGAGGTGCTGTCGAAGAAGCCTTGGCGAGTTGCTGCAGTACATCCTGTGGATGGTACACACTGCAGCCACAGTGTGCTGGTGGTGAAGGGAGTGAATGTTTAGGGTGGTGGATGGGGTGCCAATCAAGCGGGCTGATTTGTCCTGGATGGTGTCGAGCTTCTTGAGTGTTGTTGGAGCTGCACTGATCCAGGCAAATGGAGAGTATTCTGTTAATGACAGCTTCCATCACTTTTTGCTGATGTTTGAGAGTAGACATTCAACGGCATTACCATCGCTGAATCCCCCACCATCAACATCCTGGGGGTCACCATTGACCAGAAACTTAACTGGACCAGCCATATAAATACTGTGGCTACGAGAGCAGGTCAGAGGCTGGGTATTCTGCGGCGAGTGACTCATCTCCTGACTCCCCAAAGCCTTTCCACCATCTACAAGGCACAAGTCAGGAGTGTGATGGAATACTCCCCACTTGCCTGGATGAGTGCAGCTCCAACAACACTCAAGAAGCTTGACACCATCCAGGACAAAGCAGCCCGCTTGATTGGCACCCCATCCACCACCCTAAACATTCACTCCCTTCACCACCAGCACACTGTGGCTGCAGTGTGTACCATCCACAGGATGCACTGCAGCAACTCGCCAAGACTTCTTTGACAGCACCTCCCAAAACCGCGACCTCTACCACCTAGAAGGACAAGAGCAGCAGGTACATGGGAACAACACCACCTGCACGTTCCCCTCCAAGTCACACACCATCCCGACTTGGAAATATATCGCCGTTCCTTCATCGTCGCTGGATCAAAATCCTGGAACTCCCTTCCTAACAGCACTGTGGGAGAACAGTCACCACACGGACTGCAGCGGTTCAAGAAGACGGTTCACCACCACCTTCTCAAGGGCAATTAGGGATGGGCAATAAATGCCGGCCTCGCCAGCGACGCCCACATCCCATGAACAAATTAAAAAAAAGACTGATGGGCAGTAATTGGCCGGATTGGATTTGTCCTGCTTTTTGTGGACAGGACATACCTGGGCAATTTTCCACATTGTCAGGTAGATGCCAGTGGTGTAGCTGTACTGAAACAGTTTGGCTAGAGGCACGGCTAGTTCTGGAGCACAAGTCTTCAGCACTACAGCTGGGATGTTGTCGGGGCCCATATCCTTTGCTGTATCCAGTGCACTCAGCCGTTTCTTGATATCACATGGAGTGAATCAAATTGGCTGAAGACTGGCTTCTGTGATGGTGGGGATATCGGGAGGAGGCCGAGATGGATCATCCACTCAACACTTCTGGCTGAAGATGGATGCAAACACTTCAGCCTTGTCTTTTGCACTCACGTGCTGGACTCTTGCCATCATTGAGGATGGGGATGTTTACAGAGCCTCCTCCTCCCGTTAGTTGTTTAATTGTCCACCTCCATTCATGACTGGATGTGGCAGGACTGCAGAGCTTTGATCTGATCCGTTGGTTGTGGAATTGCTTTGCTATGTCTATAGCATGTTGCTTCCGCTGTTTAGCATGCATGTAGTCCTGTGTTGTAGCTTCACCAGGTTGGCACCTCATTTTTAGGTATGCCTGGTGCTGCTCCTGGCATGCTCTTCTACACTCCTCATTGAACCAGGGTTGATCCCCTGGCTTGTTGGTAATGGTAGAGTGAGGAATATGCCAGGCCATGAGGTTACAGATTGTGCTGGAATACAATTCTGCTGCTGCTGATGGCCCACAGCGCCTCATGGATGCCCAGTTTTGAACTGCTAGATCTGTTCTGAATCTATCCCACTTAGCACGGTGGTAGTGCCACACAACACGTTGGATGGTGTCCTCAGTGCGAAGATGGGACTTCGTCTCTACAAGGACTGTGCGGTGGTCACTCCTACCAATACTGTCATGGACGGATGCATCTGCGACATGTAGATTGGTGAGGACGAGGTCAAGTCGGTTTTTCCCTCGTGTTGGTTCACTCACCACCTGCCGCAGGCCCAGTCTAGCAGCTATGTCCTTCAGGATTCGGCCAGCTCGGCCAGTAGTGGTGCTACTGAGCCACTCGATGATGGACATTGAAGTCCCGCTCCCAGACTACATTCTGACCCCTTGCTACCCTCAGTGCTTCCTCCAAGAGGTGCTCAACATGGAGGAGGACTGATTCATCAGCTGAGGGAGGGTGGTAGGTGGTAATCAGCAGGAGGTTTCCTTGCCCATGTTTGGTCTGATGCCATGAGATTTCATGGGGTCCAGAGTCAATGTTGAGGACTCCCAGGGCCACTCCCTCCTGACTGTATATCACTGTACCGCCACCTCTGGTGGGTCTGTCCTGCCGGTGGGTCAGGACATACCCAGGGATGGTGATGGAAGAGTCTGGGACATTGGCTGAAAGGTATGATTCTGTGAGTATGGCTATGTCAGGCTGTTGCTTGACTAGTCTGTGGGACAGCTCTCCCAATTTTGGCACAAGTCCCCAGATGTTCGTGAGGAGGACTTTGCAGCATCGACTGGGCTTGGATTGCCTTTGTCATGTCCGGTGCCGGGTGGAAAGAAACAGAATTAACGTTTCAGATCAAAGACCTTTTGTCAGAACTGGAAGATGTTAGAGTTTTTCAGCAAATACAGAGCCAGGGAATGGGGGGGGAGGGCAGGGCAGGGGAGGAGAGGAAAGAACAAAAGGGAAGGTCTGAGGTAGGGTAGAGGGCAAGAGTGATTAAATGACAAAAGGGATGATGGTGCAAGGCAAGGAGGGAATGGGACAGGTTAACAAACAAAAGATGGGTCTAGAGTAACTGTGAATAGCAACAGCAGAACCAGCACTCGCTGACCGAAAAAATGGGAGCAGTGGTTATGATCTGAAGTTATTGAAATCAATGTTGAGTCCAGAAGGTTGTAAAGTGTAAAGCAAAGGGGTGGGGAAGATGTATTTGGTGGTGGACCGCTCCCTCCGCGATACCCTGGTCCACTCTTCCATCACCCCCAACACCCGCTCTCCTCCACACGACACCTTCCCGTGTGAGCGCAGGAGATGCAACACCTGCCCTTTCACCTCCTCCCTTCTCACAATCCAGGGCCCAAACACTCCTTCCAGGTGAAACAGTGATTTACTTGTATTTCTTTCAATTTACTGTACTGTATCCGCTGCTCACAATGCGGTCTCCTCTCCACCGGGGAGACTAAACGCAGATTGGGTGATCGCTTTGCTGAACACCTCCGCTCTGTCCACAAGTGTGACCCTGACCTGCCGGTCGCTTGACATTTTAATTCCCCCTCCCACTCCCACTCTGCCCTCTCTGTCCTCGGCCTCTTACACTGTTCCAATGAAGCTCAATGGAAGCTCGAGGAACAGCACCTCGCCTTTCGTTTAGACACTTTACAACCATCCAGACTCAACATTGATTTCAATAACTTCAGATCAGGACCACTGCTCCCATTTTTTCGGTCAGCGAGTGCTGGTTCTGCTGTTGCTATTCACAGTTACTCTAGACCCATCTTTTGTTTGTTAACCTGTCCCATTCCCTCCTTGCCTTGCACCATCATCCCTTTTGTCATTTAATCACTCTTGCCCTCTACCCTATCATAGACCTTCCCTTTTATTCCTTCCCCCCCCCCCTTTCTCTGGCTCTGATTTGTTTAAAAACTTTAACACTTTAATATCTTCCAGTTCTGACGAAGGTTCTTTGACCTGAAACATTAACTCTGTTTCTTTCTCCACAGACGCTGCCTCACTTGCTGAGCTTCTCCAGCATTTTCTGTTTTTGTTTCTACTATAAGCCCACCGACTCCCACAGCTTCCTTGATTACACTTCCTCCCACCCCATTTCCTGTATGGACCCTATTGCATTCCCCCAGTTTCTCCATCTCCATCGCATCTGTTCCTACGATGCCACCTTCCACACCAGTGCTGGATATCCCTTGTCCTCTCCTTCCACCCCACCAGCCTCCACATTCATCAACAAAACAACAACTTCCTTTTATACAGCACCTTTAACATAGTAAAATGTCCCAAGGCACTTCACAGGAGCGATTATCAAACAAATTTTGACACAGAGACACATAAGGAGATATTAGGACAGGTGACCAAAAGCTTGGTCAAAGTTTTAGGAAACGTGTTAAAAGAAGAGAGAGGTAGAGAGGTTTAGGGAGGGAATCCCAGAGTGTAGGGCCTGTGGAGGTTACAGAGATAATACATGACCATTACATACCCCTAAGGGGCAAGAACTCTACTTACCAAATAAAACAGCCCTGATCTGCAAAAAAGGTGAGAGATAACAAAACTATAGGAAAGAGCATACGAAAGTACAAAGAACAGTGTAGATCCAGGGGACTGGGACAGGTACAAAAAACAGCAAAGGAAGACAAAAAAGATAGTAAGAGCTGCAAAAGGAAATACGAAAAGAAACTTGCAAAGGGGTATCAAGATTAACACAATAAGTTCTTATAATAATATTAGAAGAGGTAGTCAAGGTTAATGCGGGCCCTTTAAAAACAGATGGGGGTAATATTGCGAAATGGCAGTCTTGTTGAATAATTGTTTTGCGTCAGTCTTCACAGTAGAGGACGAGGATAATATACCCGACATTCCAGGGGAACTAATAATGAATCAAGGATTGGATCTCACTAAAGTTAACGTTAGCAAGAAAACAATATTAGAAAAAGTAATGGCAGTAAAGACTGACCAATCCCCAGGACCTGATGGTTTGCACCCCAGGGTTTTAAAGGAAGAAGGTGAGGAAATTGCAAAAGCTTTAGCGATAATCTTCCAAAGCGCTCTCGATTCAGGAATTGTCCCTTTAGGTTGGAAAATTGCAAATGTAACTCCATTATTTAAGAAAGGTGAGAGAGAGAAACCAGGAAATTATAGACCTGCTGGTCTAACATCTGTTGTGGGGAAGTTACTATAATTAAGGAATGAATGAGCGCTTAGAGAAATTTGAGCTGATTAGAGAGAACCAACATGGGTAGGTCATGTCCAACAAACCTAATTGAATTTTTTGATGAAGTAACTAAAGTAGTAGATAGGGGAATGTCTATGGATAGTAACAGACTTCAGGAGGATATAGACTGGTGAAATGGGCAGACACATGGCAGATGAAATTTAAGGGATAAGTGTGAAGTGCTGCATTTTGGTAGGAAGAATGAGAGAATGGTAGGAAAATGGTACAATTTTAAAGGGGGTGCAGGAACAAAGAGACCTGGGGGTCACATACACAAATCTTTGAAGGTGGCAGGACAAGTTGAGAACTCTTTTTTAAAAAAAAAAGCATATGGGTTCCTGGGCTTTTAGTAGAGGCAAAGAGTACAAAGCAAGGAACTTATGCTAAACCTTAATAAAACACTGGTTAGGCCTCAGCTGGAGTACTGTGTTCAATTCTGGGCACCACACTTTAGGAAGGATGTCATGGCCTTAGAGAGGGTGCAGAGGAGATTTACTAGAATGGTTCCAGGGATGAGGGACTTCAGTTATGTGTATAGACTGGAGAAGCTGGGATTGTTCTCCTTAGAACAAAGAAGGTTAAGGGGAGATTTGATAGAAGTGTTCAAAATCATGAAGGGTTTTGATAGAGTAAATAAAGAGAAACTGTTTCCAGTGGCAGAAGGGTCGGTAACCAGAGGACGCAGATTTAAGGTGATCGGCAAAAGAGCCAGAGGCAACATGAGGAAACATTTTTATTTACTCAGTGAGTTATGATGATCTGGAATTCACTGCCTGAAAAGGTGGTGGAAGCAGATTCAATAATAACTTTCAAAAGGGAATTGGATAAATACTTGAAGGAAATTACAGGGAGAGAGCAGGGGAGTGGGACTACTTGAATAACTCTTTCAAAGAGCTGGCACAGGCACGATGTGCCAAATGGCCGCCTCCTGTGCTGTACCGACTAAAATACTATGATAAGTTGAGGTCATCCATTTTGGACCAAAAAAAGCTAGATCCAAGTATTTTTTAAATGGTGAAAAGCTAGGAACAGTGGAGATCCGAAGAGTCCATGTACGCAGATCACCAAAAAATAATCAAAAACGCTAATGGAATGTTAGCCTTTATAACTAGAGGGCTAGAATATAAAGGGGAGGAAGTTTTGCTACAATTATACAAAGCCCTGGTTAGTCCACATCTCGAGTACTTTGTTCAGCATCGCACCTTAGAAAGGATATATTGGCCTTGGAAGGAGTGCAGCGCAGATTCACCAGAATGTTACTAGGGTTAGATTATGAGGAGAGATTACGTAAACTAGGCTTGAGTTCCCTAGAATATAGAAGGTTAAGGGGTGATTTGATTGAGGTTTATAAAATTTTGAAAGGAATTGATAGGTTCGATAGAGAGAAACTTTTTTCGCTCGTGAGGGAATCTAGGACAAGGGAACATAACTTTAAAATCAGAGCGAGGCCATTCAGGAGAGAAGTTAGGAAACTTCTTCATGCAAAGGGCGGTAGAGGTGTGGAACACACTCCCACAAAAAGCAGTAGATGCTAGCTCAATTAATAATTTTCAGTCTGAGATCGATAGATTTTTGCTGGCCGAGGGTATTAGGGAGATGGAGCCCAGGCGGGTGGATGGAGTTAGGATACAGATCAGCCATGATCTCACTGAATGGCTGGAGGGGCTGAATGGCCTCCTATTCCTATGCCGCCACCAAACACGTCTTCCCCTCCCCTCACCTTTCAGCATTCTCTCTGTGACACCTTCGTCCACTCTTCCAACACCCGCTCACCCTCCTCACGGCACCTTTCCGTGCAAGAGATGCAACACCTGTCCCTTCACCTCCTCCCTTCTCACCGTCCAGGTCCCCGAACACTCCTTCCAGGTAAAACAGCGATTTACTTGTACTTCTTTCAATTTACTACACTGTATCCACTGCACACAATGCGGGGAGACTAAACGCAGATTGGGTGATCGCTTTGCTGAACACCTCCGCTCTGTCCACAAGCGTCACCCTGACCTGCCAGTTGCTTGGCATTTTAATTCTCCATCCCACTCCCACTCTGACCAGAACTGGACACAGTTCTCAAGGTGGGTCTGACCAGAACTGGACACAGTTCTCAAGGTGGGTCTGACCGGAACTGGACACAGTTCTCAAGGTGGGTCTGACCGGAACTGGACACAGTTCTCAAGGTGGGTCTGACCGGAACTGGACACAGTTCTCAAGGTGGGTCTGACCGGAACTGGACACAGTTCTCAAGGTGGGTCTGACCGGAACTGGACACAGTTCTCAAGGTGGGTCTGACCGGAACTGGACACAGTTCTCAAGGTGGGTCTGACCGGAACTGGACACAGTTCTCAAGGTGGGTCTGACCGGAACTGGACACAGTTCTCAAGGTGGGTCTGACCGGAACTGGACACAGTTCTCAAGGTGGGTCTGACCGGAACTGGACACAGTTCTCAAGGTGGGTCTGACCGGAACTGGACACAGTTCTCAAGGTGGGTCTGACCGGAACTGGACACAGTTCTCAAGGTGGGTCTGACCGGAGCACCCTACAGATTGGTCACCACTTCCTCCTCTTGCCCTCCACTGTTAGCCTTTGTTGTTGCTGCCCTGCTCTGGGTGTGGTGCCTGCTGTTACCTGGTGAACGTTGAGGCTGATGATGGGGATCTCTTCTGTCCCCAGGATCGTGTACCACTGGCAGTTGTCGGAAGCAACCTTGTCTTTGAGGTCAGTGGGAAAAAGGTCAGAGGTCGTCAGTATCCATGGGGAGTGGCGGAAGGTAAAAGTTCTGTTTATTTCAGGTTCAGTATTTAAGGTTTTCAGATCAATCGGTACAAGATCCTCTCAGGAGCCAATCCGGCTTTACCCCAGCGGGCCGGCCGCTCCGGCCTTACCCCAGCGGGCCGGCCGCTCCGGCCTTACCCCAGCGGGCCGGCAAATCCGGCCTTACCCCTCTTACAAATATTACATAGAATGCACAGCACAGAAACAGGCCATTCGGCCCAACAAGTCCATGCCGGTGTTTATGCTCCACTCTAGACCTCTCCCACCCACACAGACACTTAGTAACCAGACACCTGTATTTCAGTGTTACATCCACTCATGGATAATTAATAGCCAGACCCCCCTGTATTGGTTATTAAGTATCTATATCAGTGATACATCCCTTATACAGGCGTCTGGTTATTAAGTGCCATAAGGGATGTAATTCTGATATAGATACTTAATAACCAAATTTATATCAGTGTTACATTTCTCATATATACAGGGTCTGATTATTAAGTATCTATGATGACACGAAACTTGGAAATGTAGTAAACAATGTGGAGGATAGTAACAGACTTCAGGAGGGCAGAGACTGGTGAAATGGGCAGACACATGGCAGATGAAATTTAACACAGAGAAGTGTAAAGTGATGCATTTTGGTGGGAAAAATGAGAGGCAATATAAATTAAATGGTACAGTTTTAAAGGGGGTGCAGGGACAGAGACACCCGGGGTGGGGGGGGGTGCAGGGACAGAGACACCCGGGGTGGGGGGGGGTGCAGGGACAGAGACACCCGGGGTGGGGGGGGGTGCAGGGACAGAGACACCCGGGGGTGGGGGGGGTGCAGGGACAGAGAGACCCGGGGTGGGGGGGGGTGCAGGGACAGAGAGACCCGGGGGTGGGGGGGGGTGCAGGGACAGAGAGACCCGGGGTGGGGGGGGGTGCAGGGACAGAGAGACCCGGGGTGGGGGGGGGTGCAGGGACAGAGAGACCCGGGGTGGGGGGGGGTGCAGGGACAGAGAGACCCGGGGTGGGGGGGGGGTGCAGGGACAGAGAGACCCGGGGTGGGGGGGGGTGCAGGGACAGAGAGACCCGGGGTGGGGGGGGGTGCAGGGACAGAGAGACCCGGGGTGGGGGGGGGGTGCAGGGACAGAGAGACCCGGGGTGGGGGGGGGTGCAGGGACAGAGAGACCCGGGGTGGGGGGGGGTGCAGGGACAGAGAGACCCGGGGTGGGGGGGGGGGTGCAGGGACAGAGAGACCCGGGGTGGGGGGGGGGTGCAGGGACAGAGAGACCCGGGGTGGGGGGGGGGTGCAGGGACAGAGAGACCCGGGGTGGGGGGGGGGTGCAGGGACAGAGAGACCCGGGGTGGGGGGGGGTGCAGGGACAGAGAGACCCGGGGTGGGGGGGGGTGCAGGGACAGAGAGACTGGGAAGGGGTGGGGAGGGTGCAGGGACAGAGAGACCCGGGGGGAGGGGGGAGAGGGTGCAGGGACAGAGAGACCCGGGGTGGGGGGGGGTGCAGGGACAGAGAGACCCGGGGTGGGGGGGGGTGCAGGGACAGAGAGACCCGGGGTGGGGGGGGGTGCAGGGACAGAGAGACCCGGGGTGGGGGGGGGTGCAGGGACAGAGAGACTGGGAAGGGGTGGGGAGGGTGCAGGGACAGAGAGACCCGGGGGGAGGGGGGAGAGGGTGCAGGGACAGAGAGACCCGGGGTGGGGGGGGGTGCAGGGACAGAGAGACCCGGGGTGGGGGGGGGGTGCAGGGACAGAGAGACCCGGGGTGGGGGGGGGGGTGCAGGGACAGAGACCTGGGAGGGGGGGGTGCAGGGACAGAGACCTGGGAGGGGGGGGTGCAGGGACAGAGAGACCCGGGGTGGGGGGGGGGTGCAGGGACAGAGAGACCCGGGGTGGGGGGGGGGTGCAGGGACAGAGACCTGGGAGGGGGGGGTGCAGGGACAGAGACCTGGGAGGGGGGGGTGCAGGGACAGAGACCTGTGAGGGGGGGTGCAGGGTCAGAGAGACCCGGGGGTGGGGTGAGGGTGCAGGGACAGAGAGACCCGGAGGGGGGGGGGATGGTGCAGGGACAGATAGACCCGGGGGTTGCAGGGACAGAGAGACCCGGGAGGGGGGGGGGGTGCAGGGACAGAGAGACCGGGAGGGGGTGGAGGGTGCAGGGACAGAGAGACCCGGGGGGGGGGGGGGGGGAAGGGTGCAGGGACAGAGACTCCCGAGGGGGGTGCACATACACAAATGTTTGAAGGTGACAGGACAAGTTGAGAAGGCATATGGGATCCTGGGCTTTATTAATAGAGGGATAGAGTACAAAAGCAAGGAAGTTTTGCTGAACCTTCATAATTCACTGGTTGGGCCTCAGCTGGAGGATTGTGTCCAGTTCTGGGCTCCACACTTTAGGAAGGATGTGAAGGCCTTGGAGAGGGTGCGGAGGAGATTTACTAGAATGGTCCCAGGGATGAGGGACTTCAGTTACGTGGATAGACTGGAGAAGCTGGGATTGTTCTTCTTGGAGCAGAGAAGGTTAAGGGGAGATTTGATAGAGGTGTTCAAAATCATGAAGGGTTTTGATAGAGTAAATGAAGAGAAACTGTTTCCAGTAGCAGAATGGTGGGTAACCAGAGGACACAGATTTAAGGTGATCGGCAAAAGAGCCAGAGGCAAGGTGAGGAAACATTTTTTTTACACAGCGAGTTGCAATGATCTGGAATTCACTGCCTGAAAGGGCAGTGGAAGCAGATTCAATACTAACTTTCAAAAGGGAATTGGATAAATACTTGAAGGGAAAAAACTTACAGGGCTACGGGGAACGAGCAGGGGAATGGGAATAATTGGATAGCTCTTTCAAAGATTCAGCACAGGCACGATGGGCCGAATGGCCTCCCCCTGTGCTGTACCGACTGTGATACTGTGATCAGTGTTACATCTCTTACAGGTACTTAGTAACCAGTCCTCTGTATATCGGTGCTACTTCCACTTAAAGATGCTTAATAGATATATGTAATATACTTGGATTTTCAAAACACCTTCAATAAGGTGCCACATTGTAGACTCAGGACTAAGGTCGGAGCATGTGGAGTCAGGGGACAGGTAGCAGAATGGATAGCAAACTGGCTACAAAACAAAAATCAGAGAGTAGGGCTTAAGGATAGCTATTCAGACTGGCTAAAGGTGGGAAGTGGTGATCCTCAGGGATTGGTGCTGGGACCGTTGCTGTTCACAATTTACATTAACGATTTGTATTTGGGAATCGGAAGTACAATTTCAAAATTTGCGGATAACACCGAATTGGAGGGTGTGGTTAATACAAACGAAGAATGCATCAAAATACAAGAGAACATTAATAAACTTACAGAATAGGCATGTAATTGGCCAATGAATTTGAATATAGATAAGTGTGAGGTGGTGCATTTTGGTAGGAGGAATCAGGAGGCCACATACTCCTTGGATAATAAGAGTCTAGATGGGAGAGAGGAGCAAAGGGATCGAGGGGGACTGATACACAAATCACTAAAAGTAGCAACACGGGTTAATAAGGCCATAAAAAGGCAAATCAAGCACTGGGGTTCATTTCTAGAGGGATAGAATGGAAAAGCAGAGAAGTTATGTTAAACTTACATCCTTGGTTAGACCACACTTGGAGTATTGTGAACAGTTCTGGTCTCCAGATTATAAGAGAGGATATCGAGACACCGGGGAAGGTGCAAATAAGATTCACAAGAATGGTACCGGAACTGAGAGGTTATACCTATCAGGAAAGACTGAACAGGCTGGGACTCTTTTCTCTAGAAAAGAGAAGGCTCAGGGGTGACCTGATAGAGGACTTTAAGTTAATGAAGGGGTTTGATAGGGTAGATGTAGAGAAGATGTTTCCACTTGTGGGGAAGACCAGAACTAGAGGTCATCAATATAAGATTATCGCTAATAAATTAAATAGGGAATTCAGGAGAAACTTCTTCACCCAGAGAGTGGTGAGAATATGGAACTCACTATCACAAGGAGTAGTTGAGACGGCTATCATAGATACATTTAAGGGGAAGTGAGATAAACACATGAGGGAGAGAGGATAGAAGGATATGCTGATCGGGTGAGATGAAATAGGGAGAGAGGAGGCTCGTGTGGAACATAAACACTGGCACAGACCAGTTGGGCCGAATGGCTTTGTGCTGTAGTTATGATGAAACCAGATCCTTGTATATCAGTGTTACATCCCATTATAGATACTTAATAACCAGACTCCTGTATATCAGTGTTACATCCCATTATAGATACTTAATAACCAGACTCCTGTATATCAGTGTTACATCCCATTATAGATACTTAATAACCAGACTCCTGTATATCAGTGTTACATCCCATTATAGATACTTAATAACCAGACTCCTGTATATCAGTGTTACATCCCATTATAGATACTTAATAACCAGACTCCTGTATATCAGTGTTACATCCCATTATAGATACTTAATAACCAGACTCCTGTATATCAGTGTTACATCCCATTATAGATACTTAATAACCAGACTCCTGCATATCAGTGTTACATCCCATTATAGATACTTAATAACCAGACTCCTGTATATCAGTGTTACATCCCATTATAGATACTTAATAACCAGACTCCTGTATATCAGTGTTACATCCCATTATAGATACTTAATAACCAGACTCCTGTATATCAGTGTTACATCTCTTGTGCATCGCCGATTTTAATCGCTCCACCATTGGCGGCCGTGCCTTCAGCTGCCTAGGCCCTAAGCTCTGGAATTCCCTCCCTGAACCTCTCCACCTCTCTCTCCTCCTTAAAACCTGCCTCTCTGACCAATCTTGTGTGACCTGTCCTAATATCTCCTATTTGGCTCGGGGTCAAATTTTGTTTGATAATCGGTCCTGTGAAGCGCCTTGGGATGTTTTGCTATGTTAAAGGCACAAGAAAATGCAAGTTATTGTTCTAAGTAAGGAGAGCCCTGGGGCAAGTCTATATCAAATTCAGAGGGTCATGTTTGTCTCTGTGGATCCTCCTGTGCTGAAGCTGTTACTGATACTGTTTTTAAAATTCTTTCCCAGTTGAAAATGGGGAGCACTGCGATTTCACTATTTTACGCAACCTGCTGATCAGGTAAAACCTTTCAATGTCAGATAATCAACACTGCTCTTTCTGTCTGATCCTTCAATCTCAGTCTCTGTGCTGTGTTTATATTTGATCCTTTAATCTCAGTCCCTGTGCTGATTATATTTGATCCTTTAATCTCAGACCCTGTGCTGATTATATTTGATCCTTTAATCTCAGTCTCTGTGCTGATTATATTTGATCTTTTAATCTCAGTCCCTGTGCTGATTATATTTGATCCTTTAATCTCAGTCCCTGTGCTGATTATATTTGATCCTTTAATCTCAGTCCCTGTGCTGATTATATTTGATCCTTTAATCTCAATCCCTGTGCTGATTATATTTGATCCCTTAATCTCAGACCCTGTGCTGATTATATTTGATCCTTTAATCTCAGTCTCTGTGCTGATTATATTTGACCCTTTAATCTCAATCCCTGTGCTGATTATATTTGATCCTTTAATCTCAATCCCTGTGCTGATTATATTTGATCCTTTAATCTCAGTCTCTGTGCTGATTATATTTGACCCTTTAATCTCAATCCCTGTGCTGATTATATTTGATCCTTTAATCTCAGTCTCTGTGCTGATTATATTTGATCCTTTAATCTCAATCCCTGTGCTGATTATATTTGATCCTTTAATCTCAGCCTCAGTGCTGATTATATTTGATCCTTTAATCTCAGTCCCTGTGCTGATTATATTTGATCCTTTAATCTCAGTCCCTGTGCTGTGTTTATATTTGATCCTTTAATCTCAATCCCTGTGCTGATTATATTTGATCCTTCAATCTCAGTCCCTGTGCTGATTATATTTGATCCTTTAATCTCAGTCCCTGTGCTGATTATATTTGATCCTTTAATCTCAGTCCCTGTGCTGATTATATTTGATCTTTTAATCTCAGTCCCTGTGCTGTGTTTATATTTGATCCTTTAATCTCAATCCCTGTGCTGATTATATTTGATCCTTTAATCTCAGTCTCTGTGCTGATTATATTTGATCCTTTAATCTCAGTCCCTGTGCTGATTATATTTGATCTTTTAATCTCAGTCCCTGTGCTGATTATATTTGATCCTTTAATCTCAGTCCCTGTGCTGATTATATTTGATCCTTTAATCTCAGTCCATGTGCTGATTATATTTGATCCTTTAATCTCAGTCCCTGTGCTGATTATATTTGATCCTTTAATCTCAGTCTCTGTGCTGATTATATTTGATCCTTGAATCTCAGTCCCTGTGCTGATAATATTTGATCCTTTAATCTCAGTCCCTGTGCTGATTATATTTGATCCTTTAATCTCAGTCTCTGTGCTGATTATATTTGATCCTGTAATCTCAGTCCCTGTGCTGATTATATTTGATCCTTTAATCTCAGTCCCTGTGCTGATAATATTTGATCCTTTAATCTCAGTCCCTGTGCTGATTATATTTGATCCTTTAATCTCAGTCTCTGTGCTGATTATATTTGATCCTGTAATCTCAGTCCCTGTGCTGATTATATTTGACCCTTTAATCTCAGTCCCTGTGCTGATTATATTTGATCTTTTAATCTCAGTCCCTGTGCTGATTATATTTGATCCTTTAATCTCAGTCCCTGTGCTGATTATATTTGATCTTTTAATCTCAGTCCCTGTGCTGATTATATTTGATCCTTTAATCTCAGTCCCTGTGCTGATTATATTTGATCTTTTAATCTCAGTCCCTGTGCTGATCATATTTGATCCTTTAATCTCAGTCCCTGTGCTGATTATATTTGATTCTTTAATCTCAGTCCCTGTGCTGATTATATTTGATCCTTTAATCTCAGTCCCTGTGCTGATTACATTTGACCCTTTAATCTCAGTCCCTGTGCTGTGTTTATCTTTGATCTTTTAATCTCGGTCCCATTGCATATTATATTTGACCCTTTAATCTCAGTCCCTGTGCTGTGTTTATCTTTGATCTTTTAATCTCGGTCCCATTGCAGATTATATTTGATCCTTTAATCTCAGCCTCAGTGCTGATTACATTTGATCCTTTAATCTCAGTCCCTGTGCTGTGTTTATCTTTGATCTTTTAATCTCGGTCCCGTTGCAGATTATATTTGATCCTTTAATCTCAGCCTCAGTGCTGATTACATTTGACCCTTTAATCTCAGTCCCTGTGCTGTGTTTATCTTTGATCTTTTAATCTCGGTCCCATTGCAGATTATATTTGACCCTTTAATCTCAGTCCCTGTGCTGTGTTTATCTTTGATCTTTTAATCTCGGTCCCATTGCAGATTATATTTGATCCTTTAATCTCAGCCTCAGTTCTGATTACATTTGACCCTTTAATCTCAGTCCCTGTGCTGTGTTTATCTTTGATCTTTTAATCTCGGTCCCATTGCAGATTATATTTGACCCTTTAATCTCAGTCCCTGCGCTGTGTTTATCTTTGATCTTTTAATCTCGGTCCCATTGCAGATTATATTTGATCCTTTAATCTCAGTCCCTGTGCTGATTATATTTGATCCTTTAATCTCAGTCCCTGTGCTGATTATATTTGATCCTTTAATCTCAGTCCCTGTGCTGATTATATTTGATCCTTTAATCTCAGTCCCTGTGCTGATTATATTTGATCCTTTAATCTCAGTCCCTGTGCTGATTATATTTGATCCTTTAATCTCAGTCCCTGTGCTGATTATATTTGATCCTTTAATCTCTGTCTCTGTGCTGATTATATTTGATCTTTTAATCTCAATCCCTGTTCTGATTATATTTGATCCTTTAATCTCAGTCCCTGTGCTCTGTTTATATTTGATCTTTTAATCTCAGTCCCTGTGCTGATTATATTTGATCCCTTAATCTCAGTCCCTGTGCTGATTATATTTGATCCTTTAATCTCAGTCCCTGTGCTCTGTTTATATTTGATCTTTTAATCTCAGTCCCTGTGCTGATTATATTTGATCCTTTAATCTCTGTCTCTGTGCTGATTATATTTGATCTTTTAATCTCAATCCCTGTTCTGATTATATTTGATCCTTTAATCTCAGTCCCTGTGCTCTGTTTATATTTGATCTTTTAATCTCAGTCCCTGTGCTGATTATATTTGATCCCTTAATCTCAGTCCCTGTGCTCTGTTTATATTTGATCTTTTAATCTCAGTCCCTGTGCTGATTATATTTGATCCTTTAATCTCAGTCCCATTGCAGATTATATTTGACCCTTTAATCTCAGTCCCTGTGCTGATTATATTTGATCCTTTAATCTCGGTCCCTGTGCTGATTATATTTGATCCTTTAATCTCAGTCCCATTGCAGATTATATTTGACCCTTTAATCTCAGTCCCTGTGCTGATTATATTTGATCCTTTAATCTCAGTCCCTGTGCTGATTATATTTGATCCTTTAATCTCAGTCTCTGTGCTGATTATATTTGATCCTTTAATCTCAGTCCCTGTGCTGATTCGATTTGATCCTTTAATCTCAGTCCCTGTGCTGATTATATTTGATCCTTTAATCTCAGTCCCTGTGCTGATTATATTTGATCCTTTAATCTCAGTCCATGTGCTGATTATATTTGCTCCTTTAATCTCAGTCCATGTGCTGTGTTGAAATTTGATCCTTTAATCTCAGTCCCTGTGCTGATTAGATTTGATCCTTTAATCTCAGTCCCTGTGCTGATTATATTTGATCCTCTAATCTCAGTCCCTGTGCTGATTATATTTGATCCTTTAATCTCAGTCTCTGTGCTGATTATATTTGATCCTTTAATCTCAGTCCCTGTGCTGATTATATTTGATCCTTTAATCTCAGTCCCTGTGCTGATTATATTTGATCCTTTAATCTCAGTCCCTGTGCTGTGTTTATATTTGATCCTTCAATCTCAGACCCTGTGCTGATTATATTTGATCCTTTAATCTCAGTCCCTGTGCTGATTATATTTGATCCTTTAATCACAGTCCATGTGCTGATTATATTTGATCTTTTAATCTCAGTCCCTGTGCTGATTATATTTGATCCTTTAATCTCAGACCCTGTGCTGATTATATTTGATCCTTTAATCTCATTCCCTTTGCTGATTATATTTGATCCTTTAATCTCAGTCCCTGTGCTGATTATATTTGATCCCTTAATCTCAGTCCCTGTGCTGATTATATTTGATCCTTTAATCTCAGTCCCTGTGCTGATTATATTTGATCCTTTAATCTCAGTCCATGTGCTGATTATATTTGATCTTTTAATCTCAGTCCCTGTGCTGATTATATTTGATCCTTTAATCTCAGTCCATGTGCTGATTATATTTGATCTTTTTATCTCAGTCCCTGTGCTGATTATATTTGATCCTTTAATCTCAGTCCATGTGCTGATTAGATTTGACCTTTTAATCTCAGACCCTGTGCTGATTATATTTGATCCTTTAATCTCATTCCCTTTGCTGATTACATTTGATCTTTTAATCTCAGTCCCTGTGCTGATTATATTTGATCCTTTAATCTCATTCCCTTTGCTGATTATATTTGATCCGTTAATCTCATTCCCTTTGCTGATTATATTTGATCTTTTAATCTCAGTCCCTGTGCTGATTATATTTGACCCTTTAATCTCATTCCCTTTGCTGATTATATTTGATCCTTTAATCTCAGTCCCTGTGCTGATTATATATGATCCCTTAATCTCAGTCCCTGTGCTGATTATATTTGATCTTTTAATCTCAGTCCCTGTGCTCTGTTTATATTTGATCTTTTAATCTCAGTCTCTGTGCTCTGTTTATATTTGATCCTTTAATCTCAGTCCCTGTGCTGATTATATTTGATCCTTTAATCTCATTCCCTTTGCTGATTATATTTGATCTTTTAATCTCAGTCTCTGTGCTCTGTTTATATTTGATCTTTTAATCTCAGTCTCTGTGCTCTGTTTATATTTGATCCTTTAATCTCAGTCCCTGTGCTGATTATATTTGATCCTTTAATCTCATTCCCTTTGCTGATTATATTTGATCCTTTAATCTCAGTCCCTGTGCTGATTATATTTGATCCTTTAATCTCAGTCCCTGTGCTGATTATATTTGATCCTTTAATCTCAGTCCCTGTGCTGATTATATTTGATCCTTTAATCTCAGTCCCTGTGCTGATTATATTTGATCCTTTAATCTCAGTCCCTGTGCTGATTATATTTGATCCTTTAATCTCAGTCCCTGTGCTGTTTATATTTGATCCTTTAATCTCAGTCCCTGTGCTGATTATATTTGATTCTTTAATCTAAGTCCCTGTGCTGATTATATTTGATTCTTTAATCTAAGTCCCTGTGCTGATTATATTTGATCCTTTAATCTCAGTCTCTGTGCTGATTATATTTGATCCTTTAATCTAAGTCCCTGTGCTGATTATATTTGATCCTTTAATCTCAGTCTCTGTGCTGATCATATTTGATCCTTTAATCTAAGTCCCTGTGCTGATTATATTTGATCCTTTAATCTCAGTCTCTGTGCTGATTATATTTGATCCTTTAATCTAAGTCCCTGTGCTGATTATATTTGATCCTTTAATCTCAGTCCCTTTGCTGATTATATTTGATCCTTTAATCTCAGTCTCTGTGCTGATTATATTTGATCCTTTAATCTCAGTCCCTGTGCTGTTTATATTTGATCCTTTAATCTCAGTCCCTGTGCTGATTATATTTGATTCTTTAATCTCCGTCCCTGTGCTGATTATATTTGATTCTTTAATCTAAGTCCCTGTGCTGATTATATTTGATTCTTTAATCTAAGTCCCTGTGCTGATTATATTTGATTCTTTCATCTCAGTCCCTGTGCTGATTATATTTGATTCTTTAATCTCAGTCCCTGTGCTGATTATATTTGATTCTTTAATCTCAGTCCCTGTGCTGATTATATTTGATTCTTTAATCTCAGTCCCTGTGCTGATAATATTTGATTCTTTAATCTAAGTCCCTGTGCTGATTATATTTGATTCTTTAATCTAAATCCCTGTGCTGATTATATTTGATCCTTTAATCTCAGTCCCTGTGCTGATTATATTTGATTCTTTAATCTAAGTCCCTGTGCTGATTATATTTGATCCTTTAATCTCAGCCCCTGTGCTGATTATATTTGATTCTTTAATCTTAGTCCCTGTGCTGATTACATTTGATCCTTTAATCTCAGTCCCTGTGCTGATTCTATTTGATCCTTTAATCTCAGTCCCTGTGCTGATTATATTTGATTCTTCAATCTCAGTCCCTTTGCTGATTATATTTGATCCTTTAATCTCAGTCCCTGTGCTGATTATATTTGATCCGTTAATCTCAGTCCCTGTGCTGATTATATTTGATCCTTTAATCTCAGTCTCTGTGCTGATTACATTTGATTCTTTAATCTCAGTCTCTGTGCTGATTACATTTGATCCTTTCATCTCAGTCCCTGTGCTGATTATATTTGATCCTTTAATCTCAGACCCTGTGCTGATTATATTTGATCGTTTCATCTCAGACCCTGTGCTGATTATATTTGATCCTTTAATCTCAGTCTCTGTGCTGATTATATTTGATCCTTTAATCTCAGACCCTGTGCTGATTATATTTGATCCTTTAATCTCAGTCCCTGTGCTGATTATATTTGATCCTTTAATCTCAGTCCCTGTGCTGATTACATTTGATCCTTTAATCTCAGTCCCTGTGCTGATTATATTTGATTCTTCAATCTCAGTCCCTGTGCTGATTATATTTGATCCTTTAATCTCAGTCCCTGTGCTGATTATATTTGATTCTTCAATCTCAGTCCCTTTGCTGATTATATTTGATCCTTTAATCTCAGTCCCTGTGCTGATTATATTTGATCCTTTAATCTCAGTCCCTGTGCTGATTATATTTGATCCTTTAATCTCAGTCCCTGTGCTGATGATATTTGATTCTTTAATCTCAGTCCCTGTGCTGATTATATTTGATCCTTTAATCTCAGTCCCTGTGCTGATTATATTTGATTCTTTAATCTCAGTCCCTGTGCTGATTATATTTGATCCTTTAATCTCAGTCCCTGTGCTGATTATATTTGATTCTTTAATCTCAGTCTCTGTGCTGATTATATTTGATTCTTTAATCTCAGTCCCTGTGCTGATTATATTTGATCCTTTAATCTCAGTCCCTGTGCTGATTATATTTGATCCTTTAATCTCAGTCCCTGTGCTGATTATATTTGATCCTTTAATCTCAGTCCCTGTGCTGATTATATTTGATTCTTTAATCTCAGTCCCTGTGCTGATTATATTTGATCCTTTAATCTCAGCCTCAGTGCTGATTATATTTGATCCTTAATCTCAGTCCCTGTGCTGATTATATTTGATCCTTTAATCTCAGTCCCTGTGCTTATTACATTTGATCCTTTAATCTCAGTCTCTGTGCTGATTATATTTGACCCTTTAATCTCAGTCCCTGTGCTGTGTTTATATTTGATCCTTTAATCTCAGTCCCTGTGCTCATTATATTTGACCCTTTAATCTCAGTCCCTGTGCTGATTATATTTGATCCTTTAATCTCAGTCTCTGTGCTGATTATATTTGATCCTTTAATCTCAGTCCCTGTGCTGATTATATTTGACCGTTTAATCTCAGTCCCTGTGCTGATTATATTTGCTCCTTTAATCTCAGTCCCTGTGCTGTTTATATTTGATCCTTTAATCTCAGTCTCTGTGCTGATTATATTTGATCCTTAATCTCAGTCCCTGTGCTGATTATATTTGATCCTTTAATCTCAGTCCCTGTGCTGATTATATTTGATCCTTTAATCTCAGTCTCTGTGCTGATTATATTTGATCCTTGAATCTCAGTCCCTGTGCTGATTATATTTGATCCTTAATCTCAGTCCCTGTGCTGATTATATTTGATCCTTTAATCTCAGTCCCTGTGCTGATTATATTTGATCCTTTAATCTCAGTCTCTGTGCTGATTATATTTGATCCTTAATCTCAGTCCCTGTGCTGATTATATTTGATCCTTTAATCTCAGTCCCTGTGCTGTTTATATTTGATCCTTTAATCTCAGTCCCTGTGCTGATTATATTTGATCCTTTAATCTCAATCCCTGTGCTGATTATATTTGATCCTTTAATCTCAGTCCCTGTGCTGATTATATTTGATCCTTTAATCTCAGTCCCTGTGCTGATTATATTTGATCCTTTAATATCAGTCCCTGTGCTGTTTATATTTGATCCTTTAATCTCAGTCCCTGTGCTGTTTATATTTGATCCTTTAATCTCAGTCTCTGTGCTGATTATATTTGATCCTTAATCTCAGTCCCTGTGCTGATTATATTTGATCCTTTAATCTCAGTCCCTGTGCTGATTATATTTGATCCTTTAATCTCAGTCTCTGTGCTGATTATATTTGATCCTTAATCTCAGTCCCTGTGCTGATTATATTTGATCCTTTAATCTCAGTCCCTGTGCTGATTATATTTGATCCTTTAATCTCAGTCCCTGTGCTGATTATATTTGATCCTTTAATCTCAATCCCTGTGCTGATTATATTTGATCCTTTAATCTCAGTCCCTGTGCTGATTATATTTGATCCTTTAATCTCAATCCCTGTGCTGATTATATTTGATCCTTTAATCTCAGTCCCTGTGCTGATTATATTTGATCCTTTCATCTCAGTCCCTGTGCTGATTATATTTGATCCTTTAATCTCAATCCCTGTGCTGATTATATTTGATCCTTTAATCTCAATCCCTGTGCTGATTATATTTGATCCTTTAATCTCAGTCCCTGTGCTGATTATATTTGATCCTTTAATCTCAGTCCCTGTGCTGATTATATTTGATCCTTTAATCTCAGTCCCTGTGCTGTGTTTATATTTGATCCTTTAATCTCAGTCCCTGTGCTGATTATATTTGATCCTTTAATCTCAGTCCCTGTGCTGATTATATTTGATCCTTTAATCTCAGTCCCTGTGCTGATTATATTTAGTCATAGTCAGAGAGTTATACAGCATGGATGGAGGCCCTTCGGCCCATCGTGTCCGCGCCGGCCATCAGCCCTGTCTACTCTAATCCCATATTCCAGCATTTGGTCCGTAGCCTTGTATGCTATGGCATTTCAAGTGCTCATCCAAATGCTTCTTGAATGTTGTGAGGGTTCCTGCCTCCACAACCCTTTCAGGCAGTGAGTTCCAGACTCCAACCACCCTCTGGGTGAAAAAGTTCTTTCTCAAATCCCCTCTAAACCTCCCGCCTTTTCCCTTGAATCTATGTCCCCTTGTTATAGTAGCCTCAACGAAGGTAAAAAGCTCCTTAGTATCCATCCTATCTGTACCCCTCATAATTTTGTACACCTCAATCATGTCCCCCCTCAGCCTCCTCTGCTCCAAGGAAAACAAACCCAATCTTCCCAGTCTCTCTTCATAGCTGAAGCGCTCCAGCCCTGGTAACATCCTGGTGAATCTCCTCTGCACCCTCTCCAAAGCGATCACATCCTTCCTGTATTGTGGCGACCAGAACTGCACACAGTACTCCAGCTGTGGCCTAACCAGTGTTTTATACAGCTCCATCATAACCTCCTTGCTCTTATATTCTATGCCTCGGCTCATCAAGGCAAGTATCCCACATGCCTTCTTTACCACCTTATCTCCCTGTTCCGCCGCCTTCAGGGATCTGTGAACTTGCACACCAAGATCCCTCTGACCCTCTGTCTTGCCTAGGGTCCTCCCATTCATTGTGTATTCCCTTGCCTTGTTAGTCGCTCCAAAGTGCATCACCTCGCACTTTTCCGGGTTAAATTCCATTTGCCACTGTTCCGCCCATCTGACCAACCCATCTATATCGTCCTGCAGACTGAGGCTATCCTCCTCGCTATTTACCACCCTACCAATTTTTGTATCATCAGCGAACTTACTGATCATACCTTTTACATTCATATCCAAGTCATTAATGTAGACCACAAACAGCAAGGGACCCAACACCGATCCCTGTGGTACCCCACTGGCCACAGGCTTCCAGTCACAAAAACAACCTTCGACCATCACCCTCTGCCTTCTGCCACTAAGCCAGTTTTGTATCCAAAGTGCCAAGGCACCCTGGATTCCATGGGCTCGTACCTTCTTGACCAGTCTCCTGTGGGGGACTTTATCGAAGGCCTTACTGAAATCCATGTATACCACATCCACTGCGTTACCCTCATCCACACGCCTAGTCACCCCCTCAAAAAATTCAATCAAATTACTCAGACATGATCTTCCCTTGACAAAGCCATGTTGACTATCCCTGATTAATCCTTGCTTCTCCAAGTGGAGACTAATTTTGTCCTTCAGAATTTTTTCCAATAATTTTCCTACCACTGATGTTAGGCTCACTGGCCTGTCGTTCCCCGGTTTTTCCCTACTCCCCTTCTTGAATAATGGTATTACATTAGCGGTTCTCCAGTCCTCTGGCACATCCCCTGTGGCCAGAGAGGTTCTGAATATATGTGTCAGAGCCCCCGCAATCTCCTCCTTTGCCTCACACAGTAGCCTGGGATACATTTCGTCCGGGCCTGGGGATTTATCCATTTTTAGGCCTGCTAAAACCGCCAATACCTCCTCCCGCTCGATGTTAATATGTTCAAGTATATCACAGTCCCCCTGCCGTATTTCTATGTCTACATCGTCCTTCTCCATCGTGAAAACAGATGCAAAAAATTCATTTAGAACCCCTCCTACATCTGCCGGCTCCACACACAGATTGCCATTTTTGTTCCTAATGGGCCCTATTTTTTCCCTAGTCATCCTCTTACCCTTAATATACTTATAAAACATCTTAGGATTTTCCTTTATTTTGCTCGCCAGTGTTATTTCATGGCCCCTCCTTGATCTCCTAATTTCTTTTTCAAGTATCCCCCTGCAATTTTTGTACTCCTCTCGGGCTTCCTCCGTCTTTAGCCTTTTGTATCTGCCAAAAGCCCTCCTTTTTTTCCTAATCCATTCTCGTATATCCCCTGACATCCAAGGTTCCCTGGAGTTCTTGGAACCACCCTTGACCTTTACGGGAACATGTTGCCATTGTATGGTCTCAATCTCCCTTCTGAAAGACTCCCATTGCTCCGATGCGGATTTTCCTACAAGCAGCTGATCCCAGTCCATTTTGGCCAGATCCTGCCTTATCCTATTAAAATCGGCCTTCCCCCAATTTAGAACCTTTATTTCCGGCCCCTCCCTGTCCTTTTCCATGACCACCTTAAATCTCACCGAATTATGGTCACTGTCACCAAAGTGCTCACCTACTAGCACTTCTTCCACTTGGCCGGCCACATTCCCGAGAATTAGGTCCAGTACCGCCCCCTCTCTTGTAGGACTTTCTACATGCTGGCTCAAAAAGCTCTCCTGGATGCACATTAAGAATTTTGTACCCTCTAAGCCTTTTGCACTCTGAGTATCCCAGTTAATATTGGGGAAGTTGAAATCCCCCACTATTATTACCCTATTATTTGCACAATTTTCTGAGATTTGCCTACATATCTGTTCCTCTATCTCCCCCTGACTGTTTGGGGGCCTATAGTACACCCCCATCAAAGTGCTTGCCCCCTTTTTGTTTTTAAGCTCCACCCATATGGCCTCATTAGAGGAACCTGCTAATATATCATCCCTCCTTGTGGCAGTAATTGATTCTTTAATTAATATTGCGACCCCCCCTCCTCTTATACCTCCCCCTCTGTCTCGCCTGAAGATTCTGTACCCCGGAATATTGAGCTGCCAGTCTTGCCCCTCCCTCAACCATGTCTCTGTGACAGCAACAATATCATACTCCCATGTGTTTATCAACACCTTCAGTTCATCCACCTTATTCGCAAGACTCCTTGCATTAAAATAGATGCCATCCAGCCTTGCCCTCACATATTTGCCCTGTCTTCCAAGCTGACTTGTTTTTTTCTCTATATTTGGCTGCACATCACCCCCTATTGTAGCTCCACTCTGTATCCCATCCCCCTGCCAAGTTAGTTTAAACCCCCCCCAACAGTGCTAGCAAACCTCCCCGCAAGGATATTTGTCCCGCTCTGGTTCAGATGCAACCCGTCCGACTTGGACAAGTCCCACCTTCCCCAGAAGCAGGCCCAGTGATCCAGGAAACTGAAACCCTCCCTCCTGCACCAACTCTTTAGCCACGCATTCATCTGTTCTATCCTCCTATTTCTATACTCACTAGCCCGTGGCACTGGGAGTAATCCAGAGATTACAACCTTTGAGGTCCTGCTCTTTAATCTGCTACCTAGCTCCCTAAATTCTTGATGCAGGACCTCATCTCCCTTCCTACCTATGTCGTTGGTCCCAATGTGGACCACGACCTCTGCCTGCTCACCCTCCCCCTTGAGAATGCCCTGAAGCCGCTCAGTGACATCCATGACCCTGGCACCAGGGAGGCAACAAACCATCCTGGAGTCACGTTTACGGCCACAGAAACGCCTGTCTGTTCCCCTTACGATAGAATCCCCTACCACTATAGCTCTTCCACTCTTTTTCCTCCCAGCCTATGCAGCAGAGCTACCCCTGGTGCCAGGAAGTTGGCTGCTGCTGCCTTCCCCTGATAAGTCATCCCCCTCAACAATATCCAAAGCGGTATATTTGTTTGAGAGGGGGACGGCCACAGGGGACCCCTGCACTGCCTGCCTGCTCTTCTTACTCTGCCTGGTGGTCACCCAATTACTTCCTGCCTGTACAATCTTTACCTGCGGTGTGACCATCTCACTAAACATGCTATCCACGACGTTCTCAGCATCGCGAATGCTCCTTAATGAATCCATCCGCAGCTCCAGTGCCGCAATGCGGTTTGTCAGTAGCTGCAGCTGGATGCATTTCCCGCACACATGGTCGTCAGGGACACCGGAAGGGTCCCTGATTTCCCACATAGAGCAGGAAGAGCATAACACGGGGCTGGGCTGTCCTGACATGACTTACCCTTTAACTAATTAATTCAAATTAAATGAATCCCACCAATTTCACTTCAATTAAAAAGGTATACTCAAGGGCCCTTGCTGAACAGCAGTCCCCCACTGCACAACAGAGACCCGAGAATCCACAAACTCTAACCTCAGACAAATTCAGCAGGAAAATACTCACCAGCCAATCACTTACCTCTTCCTTGGTGACGTCCCACTTGGATTACTTTTTGCTTCTTATTTATCTCAGGTCCAGGAGTTAAGTCCCTGTGATGTCGCACAGTAGTTGTCTCTTGGTGCAGGTCTGCTGCTGCTTTTAATCCACAATCTCAGTCTTCTACGCTCAGGTCCACTGCCGCTCGAACTCTCAACACACTGTGTAATATCCTTTAATCTCAGTCCCTGTGCTGATTATATTTGATCTTTTAATCTCAGTCCCTGTGCTGTTTATATTTGATCCTTTAATCTCAGTCCCTTTGCTGATTATATTTGATCCTTTAATCTCAGTCCCTGTGCTTATTACATTTGATCCTTTAATCTCAGTCCCTATACTGATTATATTTGATCCTTTAATCTCAGTCTCTGTGCTGATTATATTTGATCTTTTAATCTCAGTCCCTGTGCTGATTATATTTGATCTTTTAATCTCAGTCCCTGTGCTGATTATATTTGATCCTTTAATCTCAGTCTCTGTGCTGATTATATTTGATCTTTTAATCTCAGTCCCTGTGCTGATGATATTTGATCCTTTAATCTCAGTCCCTTTGCTGATTATATTTGATCCTTTAATCTCAGTCCCTGTGCTGATTATATTTGATCCTTTAATCTCAGTCTCTGTCCTGATTATATTTGATCCTTTAATCTCAGTCCCTTTGCTGATTATATTTGATCCTTTAATCTCAGTCCCTTTGCTGATTATATTTGATCCTTTAATCTCAGTCCCTGTGCTGTTTATATTTGATCCTTTAATCTCAGTCCCTGTGCTGATTATATTTGATCCTTTAATCTCAGTCCCTGTGCTGATTATATTTGTTCCTTTAATCTCAGTCCCTGTGCTGATTATATTTGATCCTTTAATCTCAGTCCCTGTGCTGATTATATTTGATCCTTTAATCTCAGTCCCTGTGCTGATTATATTTGATCCTTTAATCTCAATCCCTGTGCTGATTATATTTGATCCTTTAATCTCAGTCCCTGTGCTGATTATATTTGATCCTTAATCTCAGTCCCTGTGCTGATTATATTTGATCCTTAATCTCAGTCCCTGTGCTGATTATATTTGATCCTTTCATCTCATCCCCTGTGCTGATTATATTTGATCCTTTAATCTCAGTCCCTTTGCTGTTTATATTTGATCCTTAATCTCATCCCCTGTGCTGATTATATTTGATCCTTTAATCTCAGCCCCTGTGCTGATTATATTTGATCCTTTAATCTCAGTCCATGTGCTGATTATATTTGATCCTTTAATCTCAGTCCCTGTGCTGATTATATTTGATTCTTTAATCTCAGCCCCTGTGCTGATTATATTTGATCCTTTAATCTCAGTCCCTGTGCTGATTATATTTGATCCTTTAATCTCAGCCCCTGTGCTGATTATATTTGATCCTTTAATCTCAGTCCATGTGCTGATTATATTTGATCCTTTAATCTCAGTCCCTGTGCTGATTATATTTGATCCTTTAATCTCAGTCCCTGTGCTGATTATATTTGATCCTTAATCTCAGTCCCTGTGCTAATTATATTTGATCCTTTAATCTCAGTCCCTGTGCTGATTATATTTGATCCTTTAATCTCAGTCCCTGTGCTGATTATATTTGATCCTTTAATCTCAGTCCCTGTGCTGATTATATTTGATCCTTTAATCTCAGTCCCTGTGCTGATTATATTTGATCCTTTAATCTCAGTCCCTTTGCTGATTATATTTGATCCTTTAATCTCAGTCTCTGTGCTGATTATATTTGATCCTTTAATCTCAGTCCCTTTGCTGATTATATTTGATCCTTTAATCTCAGTCTCTGTGCTGATTATATTTGATCCTTTAATCTCAGTCTCTGTGCTGATTATATTTGATTCTTTAATCTCAGTCCCTGTGCTGATTATATTTGATCCTTTAATCTCAGTCTCTGTGCTGATTATATTTGATCCTTTAATCTCAGTCCCTGTGCTGATTATATTTGATCCTTTAATCTCAGTCTCTGTGCTGATTATATTTGATCCTTTAATCTCAGTCTCTGTGCTGATTATATTTGATTCTTTAATCTCAGTCTCTGTGCTGATTATATTTGATTCTTTAATCTCAGTCTCTGTGCTGATTACATTTGATCCTTTAATCTCAGTCCCTTTGCTGATTATATTTGATTCTTTAATCTCAGTCTCTGTGCTGATTACATTTGATCCTTTAATCTCAGTCCCTGTGCTGATTATATTTGATCCTTTAATCACAGTCCCTGTGCTGATTATATTTGATCCTTTAATCTCAGTCCCTGTGCTGATTATATTTGATCCTTTAATCTCAGTCCCTGTGCTGATAATATTTGATCCTTAATCTCAGTCCCTGTGCTGATTATATTTGATCCTTTAATCTCAGTCCCTTTGCTGATTATATTTGATTCTTTAATCTCAGTCCCTGTGCTGATTATATTTGATCCTTAATCTCAGTCCCTGTGCTGATTATATTTGATCCTTTAATCTCAGTCCCTTTGCTGATTATATTTGATTCTTTAATCTCAGTCTCTGTGCTGATTATATTTGATTCTTTAATCTCAGTCCCTGTGCTGATTATATTTGATCCTTTAATCTCAGTCCCTTTGCTGATTATACTTGATCCTTTAATCTCAGTCTCTGTGCTGATTATATTTGATCCTTAATCTCAGTCCCTGTGCTGATTATATTTGATTCTTTAATCTCAGTCCCTGTGCTGATTATATTTGATCCTTTAATCTCAGTCCCTATGCTGATTATATTTGATTCTTTAATCTCAGTCTCTGTGCTGTGTTTATATTTGATCTTTTAATCTCAGTCCCTGTGCTGATTATATTTGATCCTTTAATCTCAGTCTCTGTGCTGATTATATTTGATCCTTAATCTCAGTCCCTGTGCTGATTATATTTGATCCTTTAATCTCAGTCTCTGTGCTGATTATATTTGATTCTTTAATCTCAGTCCCTGTGCTGATTATATTTGATCCTTTAATCTCAGTCCCTGTGCTGATTATATTTGATCCTTTAATCTCAGTCCCTGTGCTGATTATATTTGATCCTTAATCTCAGTCCCTGTGCTGATTATATTTGATCCTCAATCTCAGTCCCTGTGCTGATTATATTTGATCCTTTCATCTCATCCCCTGTGCTGATTATATTTGATCCTTTAATCTCAGTCCCTTTGCTGTTTATATTTGATCCTTAACCTCATCCCCTGTGCTGATTATATTTGATCCTTTAATCTCAGCCCCTGTGCTGATGAAATTTGATCCTTTAATCTCAGTCCATGTGCTGATTATATTTGATCCTTTAATCTCAGTCTCTGTGCTCTGTTTATATTTGATCCTTTAATCTCAGTCCCTGTGCTGATTATATTTGATCCTTAATCTCAGTCCCTGTGCTGATTATATTTGATCCTTTAATCTCAGTCCCTGTGCTGATTATATTTGATCCTTTAATCTCAGTCCCTGTGCTGATTATATTTGATCCTTTAATCTCAGTCCCTGTGCTGATTATATTTGATCCTTTAATCTCAGTCCCTGTGCTGATTATATTTGATCCTTTAATCTCAGTCCCTTTGCTGATTATATTTGATCCTTTAATCTCAGTCTCTGTGCTGATTATATTTGATCCTTTAATCTCAGTCCCTTTGCTGATTATATTTGATCCTTTAATCTCAGTCTCTGTGCTGATTATATTTGATCCTTTAATCTCAGTCTCTGTGCTGATTATATTTGATTCTTCAATCTCAGTCCCTGTGCTGATTATATTTGATCCTTCAATCTCAGTCCCTGTGCTGATTATATTTGATCCTTTAATCTCAGTCTCTGTGCTGATTATATTTGATCCTTTAATCTCAGTCTCTGTGCTGATTATATTTGATTCTTTAATCTCAGTCTCTGTGCTGATTATATTTGATTCTTTAATCTCAGTCTCTGTGCTGATTACATTTGATCCTTTAATCTCAGTCCCTTTGCTGATTATATTTGATTCTTTAATCTCAGTCTCTGTGCTGATTACATTTGATCCTTTAATCTCAGTCCCTGTGCTGATTATATTTGATCCTTTAATCACAGTCCCTGTGCTGATTATATTTGATCCTTTAATCTCAGTCCCTGTGCTGATTATATTTGATCCTTTAATCTCAGTCCCTGTGCTGATTATATTTGATCCTTAATCTCAGTCCCTGTGCTGATTATATTTGATCCTTTAATCTCAGTCCCTTTGCTGATTATATTTGATTCTTTAATCTCAGTCCCTGTGCTGATTATATTTGATCCTTAATCTCAGTCCCTGTGCTGATTATATTTGATCCTTTAATCTCAGTCCCTTTGCTGATTATATTTGATTCTTTAATCTCAGTCTCTGTGCTGATTATATTTGATTCTTTAATCTCAGTCCCTGTGCTGATTATATTTGATCCTTTAATCTCAGTCCCTGTGCTGATTATATTTGATCCTTTAATCTCAGTCCCTGTGCTGATTATATTTGATTCTTTAATCTCAGTCTCTGTGCTGTGTTTATATTTGATCTTTTAATCTCAGTCCCTGTGCTGATTATATTTGACCCTTTAATCTCAGTCTCTGTGCTGTGTTTATATTTGATCTTTTAATCTCAGTCCCTGTGCTGATTATATTTGATCCTTTAATCTCAGTCTCTGTGCTGATTATATTTGATCCTTAATCTCAGTCCCTGTGCTGATTATATTTGATCCTTTAATCTCAGTCTCTGTGCTGATTATATTTGATTCTTTAATCTCAGTCCCTGTGCTGATTATATTTGATCCTTTAACCTCAGTCCCTGTGCTGATTATATTTGATCCTTTAATCTCAGTCCCTGTGCTGATTATATTTGATCCTTTAATCTCAGTCCCTGTGCTGATTATATTTGATCCTTTAATCTCAGTCCCTGTGCTGATTATATTTGATCCTTTAACCTCAGTCCCTGTGCTGATTATATTTGATCCTTTAACCTCAGTCCCTGTGCTGATTATATTTGATCCATTAATCTCAGTCTCTGTGCTGATTATATTTGATCCTTTAACCTCAGTCCCTGTGCTGATCATATTTGATCCTTTAACCTCAGTCCCTGTGCTGATTATATTTGATCCTTTAACCTCAGTCCCTGTGCTGATTATATTTGATCCTTTAATCTCAGTCTCTGTGCTGATTATATTTGATTCTTCAATCTCAGTCCCTGTGCTGATTATATTTGATCCTTCAATCTCAGTCCCTGTGCTGATTATATTTGATCCTTTAATCTCAGTCTCTGTGCTGATTATATTTGATCCTTTAATCTCAGTCTCTGTGCTGATTATATTTGATTCTTTAATCTCAGTCTCTGTGCTGATTATATTTGATTCTTTAATCTCAGTCTCTGTGCTGATTACATTTGATCCTTTAATCTCAGTCCCTTTGCTGATTATATTTGATTCTTTAATCTCAGTCTCTGTGCTGATTACATTTGATCCTTTAATCTCAGTCCCTGTGCTGATTATATTTGATCCTTTAATCACAGTCCCTGTGCTGATTATATTTGATCCTTTAATCTCAGTCCCTGTGCTGATTATATTTGATCCTTCAATCTCAGTCCCTGTGCTGATTATATTTGATCCTTAATCTCAGTCCCTGTGCTGATTATATTTGATCCTTTAATCTCAGTCCCTTTGCTGATTATATTTGATTCTTTAATCTCAGTCCCTGTGCTGATTATATTTGATCCTCAATCTCAGTCCCTGTGCTGATTATATTTGATCCTTTAATCTCAGTCCCTTTGCTGATTATATTTGATTCTTTAATCTCAGTCTCTGTGCTGATTATATTTGATTCTTTAATCTCAGTCCCTGTGCTGATTATATTTGATCCTTTAATCTCAGTCCCTGTGCTGATTATATTTGATCCTTTAATCTCAGTCCCTGTGCTGATTATATTTGATTCTTTAATCTCAGTCTCTGTGCTGTGTTTATATTTGATCTTTTAATCTCAGTCCCTGTGCTGATTATATTTGATCCTTTAATCTCAGTCTCTGTGCTGATTATATTTGATCCTTAATCTCAGTCCATGTGCTGATTATATTTTATCCTTTAATCTCAGTCCCTGTGCTGATTATATTTGATTCTTTAATCTCAGTCTCTGTGCTGTGTTTATATTTGATCTTTTAATCTCAGTCCCTGTGCTGATTATATTTGATCCTTTAATCTCAGTCTCTGTGCTGATTATATTTGATCCTTAATCTCAGTCCCTGTGCTGATTATATTTGATCCTTTAATCTCAGTCTCTGTGCTGATTATATTTGATTCTTTAATCTCAGTCCCTGTGCTGATTATATTTGATCCTTTAACCTCAGTCCCTGTGCTGATTATATTTGATCCTTTAATCTCAGTCCCTGTGCTGATTATATTTGATCCTTTAATCTCAGTCCCTGTGCTGATTATATTTGATCCTTTAATCTCAGTCCCTGTGCTGATTATATTTGATCCTTTAACCTCAGTCCCTGTGCTGATTATATTTGATCCTTTAACCTCAGTCCCTGTGCTGATTATATTTGATCCATTCATCTCAGTCTCTGTGCTGATTATATTTGATCCTTTAACCTCAGTCCCTGTGCTGATCATATTTGATCCTTTAACCTCAGTCCCTGTGCTGATTATATTTGATCCTTTAACCTCAGTCCCTGTGCTGATTATATTTGATCCTTTAATCTCAGTCCCTGTGCTGATTATATTTGATCCTTTAATCTCGGTCTCTGTGCTGATTATATTTGATCCTTTAATCTCAGTCTCTGTGCTGATTATATTTGATCGTTTAACCTCAGTCCCTGTGCTGATTATATTTGATCCTTTAACCTCAGTCCCTGTGCTGATTATATTTGATCCTTTAACCTCAGTCCCTGTGCTGATTATATTTGATCCTTTAACCTCAGTCCCTGTGCTGATTATATTTGATCCTTTAATCTCAGTCACTGTGCTGATTATATTTGATCCTTTAATCTCAGTCACTGTGCTGTGTTTGTATCTGTGTTGGTGTTGTGTTCGGAGGTGCTGTGTTCCTGGGTTGTGTGGGGAGGTGTTGTGTTCCTGGGTTGTGTGGGATGGTGTTGTGTTTCTGGGTTGTGTGGGGAGGTGCTGTGTTCCTGGGTTGTATTCGGAGGTGCTGTGTTCCTGCGTTGTGTGGGATGGTGCTGTGTTCCTGGGTTGTGTGGGGAGGTGCTGTGTTCCTGGGTTGTGTGGGATGGTGTTGTGTTCCTGGGTTGTGTGGGGAGGTGCTGTGTTCCTGGGTTGTGTGGGATGGTGTTGTGTTCCTGGGTTGTGTGGGATGGTGTTGTGTTCCTGGGTTGTGTGGGGAGGTGTTGTGTTCCTGGGTTGTGTGGGGAGGTGGTGTGTTCCTGGGTTGTGTGGGGATGGTGTTGTGTTCCTGGGTTGTGTCCGGAGGTGCTGTGTTCCTGGGTTGTGTGGGATGGTGTTGTGTTCCTGGGTTGTGTGGGGAGGTGTTGTGTTCCTGGGTTGTGTGGGGAGGTGTTGTGTTCCTGGGTTGTGTGGGGATGGTGTTGTGTTCCTGGGTTGTGTGGGATGGTGTTGTGTTCCTGGGTAGTGTGGGGAGGTGTTGTGTTCCTGGGTTGTGTGGGGATGGTGTTGTGTTCCTGGGTTGTGTGGGATGGTGCTGTGTTCCTGGGTTGTGTGGGGCGGTGCTGTGTTCCTGGGTTGTGTGGGGATGGTGTTGTGTTCCTGGGTTGTGTGGGATGGTGCTGTGTTCCTGGGTTGTGTGGGGCGGTGCTGTGTTCCTGGGTTGTGTGGGATGGTGTTGTGTTCCTGGGTTGTGTGGGGAGGTGCTGTGTTCCTGGGTTGTGTGGGGAGGTGTTGTGTTCCTGGATTGTGTGGGGAGGTGTTGTGTTCCTGGGTTGTGTGGGGATGGTGTTGTGTTCCTGGGTTGTGTGGGATGGTGCTGTGTTCCTGGGTTGTGTGGGGCGGTGCTGTGTTCCTGGGTTGTGTGGGGATGGTGTTGTGTTCCTGGGTTGTGTGGGATGGTGCTGTGTTCCTGGGTTGTGTGGGGCGGTGCTGTGTTCCTGGGTTGTGTGGGATGGTGTTGTGTTCCTGGGTTGTGTGGGGAGGTGCTGTGTTCCTGGGTTGTGTGGGGAGGTGTTGTGTTCCTGGGTTGTGTGGGGAGGTGTTGTGTTCCTGGGTTGTGTGGGATGGTGTTGTGTTCCTGGGTTGTGTGGGGAGGTGTTGTGTTCCTGGGTTGTGTGGGATGGTGCTGTGTTCCTGGGTTGTGTGGGATGGTGTTGTGTTCCTGAGTTGTGTGGGGAGGTGTTGTGTTCCTGGGTTGTGTGGGATGGTGTTGTGTTCCTGGGTTGTGTGGGGAGGTGCTGTGTTCCTGGGTTGTGTGGGGAGGTGCTGTGTTCCTGGGTTGTGTGGGATGGTGCTGTGTTCCTGGGTTGTGTGGGGAGGTGCTGTGTTCCTGGGTTGTGTGGGGAGGTGCTGTGTTCCTGGGTTGTGTCCGGAGGTGCTGTGTTCCTGGGTTGTGTGGGATGGTGCTGTGTTCCTGGGTTGTGTGGGGAGGTGTTGTGTTCCTGGGTTGTGTCCGGAGGTGCTGTGTTCCTGGGTTGTGTGGGATGGTGCTGTGTTCCTGGGTTGTGTGGGGAGGTGTGTGTTCCTGGGTTGTGTGGGGAGGTGTTGTGTTCCTGGGTTGTGTGGGATGGTGTTGTGTTCCTGGGTTGTGTGGGGAGGTGCTGTGTTCCTGGGTTGTGTGGGATGGTGTTGTGTTCCTGGGTTGTGTGGGGAGGTGTTGTGTTCCTGGGTTGTGTGGGATGGTGTTGTGTTCCTGGGTTGTGTGGGATGGTGTTGTGTTCCTGGGTTGTGTGGGGAGGTGTTGTGTTCCTGGGTTGTGTGGGGAGGTGTTGTGTTCCTGGGTTGTGTGGGATGGTGCTGTGTTCCTGGGTTGTGTGGGGAGGTGCTGTGTTCCTGGGTTGTGTGGGGAGGTGCTGTGTTCCTGGGTTGTGTGGGGAGGTGCTGTGTTCATGGGTTGTGTGGGGAGGTGCTGTGTTCCTGGGTTGTGTGGGGAGGTGCTGTGTTCCTGGGTTGTGTCCGGAGGTGCTGTGTTCCTGGGTTGTGTGGGGAGGTGTTGTGTTCCTGGGTTGTGTGGGGAGGTGCTGTGTTCCTGGGTTGTGTGGGATGGTGTTGTGTTCCTGGGTTGTGTGGGATGGTGTTGTGTTCCTGGGTTGTGTGGGGAGGTGCTGTGTTCCTGGGTTGTGTGGGATGGTGTTGTGTTCCTGGGTTGTGTGGGGAGGTGTTGTGTTCCTGGGTTGTGTGGGGAGGTGCTGTGTTCCTGGGTTGTGTGGGATGGTGTTGTGTTCCTGGGTTGTGTGGGGAGGTGTTGTGTTCCTGGGTTGTGTGGGATGGTGTTGTGTTCCTGGGTTGTGTGGGGAGGTGTTGGGTTCCTGGGTTGTGTGGGGAGGTGCTGTGTTCCTGGGTTGTGTGGGGAGGTGCTGTGTTCCTGGGTTGTGTGGGATGGTGTTGTGTTCCTGGGTTGTGTGGGGAGGTGCTGTGTTCCTGGGTTGTGTGGGGAGGTGTTGTGTTCCTGGGTTGTGTGGGGAGGTGTTGTGTTCCTGGGTTGTGTGGGATGGTGTTGTCTTCCTGGGTTGTGTGGGATGTGTTGTGTTCCTGGGTTGTGTGGGGAGGTGTTGTGTTCCTGGGTTGTGTGGGATGGTGTTGTGTTCCTGGGTTTTGTGGGATGGTGCTGTGTTCCTGGGTTTTGTGGGGAGGTGTTGTGTTCCTGGGTTGTGTGGGGAGGTGTTGTGTTCCTGGGTTGTGTGGGATGGTGTTGTGTTCCTGGGTTGTGTGGGGAGGTGTTGTGTTCCTGGGTTGTGTGGGGAGGTGTTGTGTTCCTGGGTTGTGTGGGATGGTGTTGTGTTCCTGGGTTGTGTGGGATGGTGTTGTGTTCCTGGGTTGTGTGGGGAGGTGTTGTGTTCCTGGGTTGTGTGGGGAGGTGCTGTGTTCCTGGGTTGTGTGGGGAGGTGTTGTGTTCCTGGGTTGTGTGGGATGGTGTTGTGTTCCTGGGTTGTGTGGGGAGGTGTTGTGTTCCTGGGTTGTGTGGGGATGGTGTTGTGTTCCTGGGTTGTGTGGGGAGGTGCTGTGTTCCTGGGTTGTGTGGGATGGTGCTGTGTTCCTGGGTTGTGTGGGATGGTGTTGTGTTCCTGGGTTGTGTGGGATGGTGCTGTGTTCCTGGGTTGTGTGGGATGGTGTTGTGTTCCTGGGTTGTGTGGGATGGTGTTGTGTTCCTGGGTTGTGTGGGATGGTGTTGTGTTCCTGGGTTGTGTGGGATGGTGTTGTGTTCCTGGGTTGTGTGGGGAGGTGCTGTGTTTCTGGGTTGTGTGGGATGGTGTTGTGTTCGTGGGTTGTGTGGGATGGTGTTGTGTTCCTGGGTTGTCTGGGATGGTGTTGTGTTCCTGGGTTGTGTGGGGAGGTGCTGTGTTCCTGGGTTGTGTGGGGAGGTGCTGTGTTCCTGGGTTGTGTGGGATGGTGCTGTGTTCCTGGGTTGTGTGGGGAGGTGCTGTGTTCCTGGGTTGTGTGGGGAGGTGCTGTGTTCCTGGGTTGTGTCCGGAGGTGCTGTGTTCCTGGGTTGTGTGGGATGGTGCTGTGTTCCTGGGTTGTGTGGGGAGGTGTTGTGTTCCTGGGTTGTGTCCGGAGGTGCTGTGTTCCTGGGTTGTGTGGGATGGTGCTGTGTTCCTGGGTTGTGTGGGGAGGTGTGTGTTCCTGGGTTGTGTGGGGAGGTGTTGTGTTCCTGGGTTGTGTGGGATGGTGTTGTGTTCCTGGGTTGTGTGGGGAGGTGCTGTGTTCCTGGGTTGTGTGGGATGGTGTTGTGTTCCTGGGTTGTGTGGGGAGGTGTTGTGTTCCTGGGTTGTGTGGGATGGTGTTGTGTTCCTGGGTTGTGTGGGATGGTGTTGTGTTCCTGGGTTGTGTGGGGAGGTGTTGTGTTCCTGGGTTGTGTGGGGAGGTGTTGTGTTCCTGGGTTGTGTGGGATGGTGCTGTGTTCCTGGGTTGTGTGGGGAGGTGCTGTGTTCCTGGGTTGTGTGGGGAGGTGCTGTGTTCCTGGGTTGTGTGGGGAGGTGCTGTGTTCATGGGTTGTGTGGGGAGGTGCTGTGTTCCTGGGTTGTGTGGGGAGGTGCTGTGTTCCTGGGTTGTGTCCGGAGGTGCTGTGTTCCTGGGTTGTGTGGGGAGGTGTTGTGTTCCTGGGTTGTGTGGGGAGGTGCTGTGTTCCTGGGTTGTGTGGGATGGTGTTGTGTTCCTGGGTTGTGTGGGATGGTGTTGTGTTCCTGGGTTGTGTGGGGAGGTGCTGTGTTCCTGGGTTGTGTGGGATGGTGTTGTGTTCCTGGGTTGTGTGGGGAGGTGTTGTGTTCCTGGGTTGTGTGGGGAGGTGCTGTGTTCCTGGGTTGTGTGGGATGGTGTTGTGTTCCTGGGTTGTGTGGGGAGGTGTTGTGTTCCTGGGTTGTGTGGGATGGTGTTGTGTTCCTGGGTTGTGTGGGGAGGTGTTGGGTTCCTGGGTTGTGTGGGGAGGTGCTGTGTTCCTGGGTTGTGTGGGGAGGTGCTGTGTTCCTGGGTTGTGTGGGATGGTGTTGTGTTCCTGGGTTGTGTGGGGAGGTGCTGTGTTCCTGGGTTGTGTGGGGAGGTGTTGTGTTCCTGGGTTGTGTGGGGAGGTGTTGTGTTCCTGGGTTGTGTGGGATGGTGTTGTCTTCCTGGGTTGTGTGGGATGTGTTGTGTTCCTGGGTTGTGTGGGGAGGTGTTGTGTTCCTGGGTTGTGTGGGATGGTGTTGTGTTCCTGGGTTGTGTGGGATGGTGCTGTGTTCCTGGGTTTTGTGGGGAGGTGTTGTGTTCCTGGGTTGTGTGGGGAGGTGTTGTGTTCCTGGGTTGTGTGGGATGGTGTTGTGTTCCTGGGTTGTGTGGGGAGGTGTTGTGTTCCTGGGTTGTGTGGGGAGGTGTTGTGTTCCTGGGTTGTGTGGGATGGTGTTGTGTTCCTGGGTTGTGTGGGATGGTGTTGTGTTCCTGGGTTGTGTGGGGAGGTGTTGTGTTCCTGGGTTGTGTGGGGAGGTGCTGTGTTCCTGGGTTGTGTGGGGAGGTGTTGTGTTCCTGGGTTGTGTGGGATGGTGTTGTGTTCCTGGGTTGTGTGGGGAGGTGTTGTGTTCCTGGGTTGTGTGGGGATGGTGTTGTGTTCCTGGGTTGTGTGGGGAGGTGCTGTGTTCCTGGGTTGTGTGGGATGGTGCTGTGTTCCTGGGTTGTGTGGGATGGTGTTGTGTTCCTGGGTTGTGTGGGATGGTGCTGTGTTCCTGGGTTGTGTGGGATGGTGTTGTGTTCCTGGGTTGTGTGGGATGGTGTTGTGTTCCTGGGTTGTGTGGGATGGTGTTGTGTTCCTGGGTTGTGTGGGATGGTGTTGTGTTCCTGGGTTGTGTGGGGAGGTGCTGTGTTTCTGGGTTGTGTGGGATGGTGTTGTGTTCGTGGGTTGTGTGGGATGGTGTTGTGTTCCTGGGTTGTCTGGGATGGTGTTGTGTTCCTGGGTTGTGTGGGGAGGTGTTGTGTTCCTGGGTTGTGTGGGATGGTGTTGTGTTCCTGGGTTGTGTGGGATGGTGCTGTGTTCCTGGGTTGTGTGGGGAGGTGTTGTGTTCCTGGGTTGTGTGGTGAGGTGTGTTCCTGGGTTGTGTGGGATGGTGTTGTGTTCCTGGGTTGTGTCCGGAGGTGCTGTGTTCCTGGGTTGTGTGGGGAGGTGTTGTGTTCCTGGGTTGTGTGGGGAGGTGCTGTGTTCCTGGGTTGTGTGGGATGGTGTTGTGTTCCTGGGTTGTGTGGGGAGGTGTTGTGTTCCTGGGTTGTGTGGGGAGGTGCTGTGTTCCTGGGTTGTGTGGGGAGGTGCTGTGTTCCTGGGTTGTGTGGGGAGGTGCTGTGTTCCTGGGTTGTGTGGGGAGGTGCTGTGTTCCTGGGTTGTGTGGGATGGTGTTGTGTTCCTGGGTTGTGTGGGATGGTGCTGTGTTCCTGGGTTGTGTGGGGAGGTGCTGTGTTCCTGGGTTGTGTGGGGAGTTGTTGTGTTCCTGGGTTGTGTGGGGAGGTGCTGTGTTCCTGGGTTGTGTGGGGAGGTGTTGTGTTCCTGGGTTGTGTGGGGAGGTGTTGTGTTCCTGGGTTGTGTGGGGAGGTGATGTGTTCCTGGGTTGTGTCCGGAGGTGTTGTGTTCCTGGGTTGTGTGGGGAGGTGTTGTGTTCCTGGGTTGTGTGGGGAGGTGTTGTGTTCCTGGGTTGTGTGGGGAGGTGCTGTGTTCCTGGGTTGTGTGGGATGGTGTTGTGTTCCTGGGTTGTGTGGGGAGGTGTTGTGTTCCTGGGTTGTGTGGGGAGGTGCTGTGTTCCTGGGTTGTGTGGGGAGGTGCTGTGTTCCTGGGTTGTGTGGGGAGGTGTTGTGTTCCTGGGTTGTGTGGGATGGTGTTGTGTTCCTGGGTTGTGTGGGGAGGTGCTGTGTTCCTGGGTTGTGTGGGGAGGTGTTGTGTTCCTGGGTTGTGTGGGGAGGTGTTGTGTTCCTGGGTTGTGTGGGGAGGTGTTGTGTTCCTGGGTTGTGTGGGATGGTGTTGTGTTCCTGGGTTGTGTGGGGAGGTGTTGTGTTCCTGGGTTGTGTGGGGAGGTGTTGTGTTCCTGGGTTGTGTGGGGAGGTGTTGTGTTCCTGGGTTGTGTGGGATGGTGCTGTGTTCCTGGGTTGTGTGGGGAGGTGCTGTGTTCCTGGGTTGTGTGGGATGGTGTTGTGTTCCTGGGTTGTGTGGGATGGTGCTGTGTTCCTGGGTTGTGTGGGGAGGTGCTGTGTTCCTGGGTTGTGTGGGGAGGTGTTGTGTTCCTGGGTTGTGTGGGGAGGTGTTGTGTTCCTGGGTTGTGTGGGATGGTGTTGTGTTCCTGGGTTGTGTGGGGAGGTGTTGTGTTCCTGGGTTGTGTCCGGAGGTGGTGTGTTCCTGGGTTGTGTGGGGAGGTGTTATGTTCCTGGGTTGTGTGGGATGGTGTTGTGTTCCTGGGTTGTGTGGGGAGGTGTTGTGTTCCTGGGTTGTGTGGGGAGGTGTTGTGTTCCTGGGTTGTGTGGGGAGGTGTTGTTTTCCTGGGTTGTGTGGGGAGGTGTTGTGTTCCTGGGTTGTGTGGGATGGTGTTGTGTTGCTGGGTTGTGTGGGGAGGTGTTGTGTTCCTGGGTTGTGTGGGGAGGTGTTGTGTTCCTGGGTTGTGTGGGGAGGTGCTGTGTTCCTGGGTTGTGTGGGGAGGTGCTGTGTTCCTGGGTTGTGTGGGGAGGTGTTGTGTTCCTGGGTTGTGTGGGGAGGTGCTGTGTTCCTGGGTTGTGTGGGGAGGTGTTGTGTTCCTGGGTTGTGTGGGATGGTGTTGTGTTCCTGGGTTGTGTGGGATGGTGTTGTGTTCCTGGGTTGTGTGGGGAGGTGCTGTGTTCCTGGGTTGTGTGGGGAGGTGTTGTGTTCCTGGGTTGTGTGGGATCGTGTTGTGTTCCTGGGTTGTGTGGGGAGGTGCTGTGTTCCTGGGTTGTGTGGGGAGGTGTTGTGTTCCTGGGTTGTGTGGGGAGGTGTTGTGTTCCTGGGTTGTGTGGGACGGTGTTGTGTTCCTGGGTTGTGTGGGGAGGTGTTGTGTTCCTGGGTTGTGTGGGGAGGTGTTGTGTTCCTGGGTTGTGTGGGACGGTGTTGTGTTCCTGGGTTGTGTGGGGAGGTGTTGTGTTCCTGGGTTGTGTGGGGAGGTGTTGTGTTCCTGGGTTGTGTGGGGAGGTGTTGTGTTCCTGGGTTGTGTGGGGAGGTGCTGTGTTCCTGGGTTGTGTGGGGAGGTGTTGTGTTCCTGGGTTGTGTGGGATGGTGTTGTGTTCCTGGGTTGTGTGGGGAGGTGCTGTGTTCCTGGGTTGTGTGGGATGGTGCTGTGTTCCTGGGTTGTGTCCGGAGGTGCTGTGTTCCTGGGTTGTGTGGGGAGGTGTTGTGTTCCTGGGTTGTGTGGGATGGTGTTGTGTTCCTGGGTTGTGTGGGGAGGTGCTGTGTTCCTGGGTTGTGTGGGATGGTGCTGTGTTCCTGGGTTGTGTCCGGAGGTGCTGTGTTCCTGGGTTGTGTCCGGAGGTGTTGTGTTCCTGGGTTGTGTTGGGAGGTGCTGTGTTCCTGGGTTGTGTGGGGAGGTGCTGTGTTCCTGGGTTGTGTGGGATGGTGTTGTGTTCCTGGGTTGTGTGGGGAGGTGTTGTGTTCCTGGGTTGTGTGGGATGGTGTTGTGTTCCTGGGTTGTGTGGGATGGTGCTGTGTTCCTGGGTTGTGTGGGATGGTGTTGTGTTCCTGGGTTGTGTGGGGAGGTGTTGTGTTCCTGGGTTGTGTGGCATGGTGCTGTGTTCCTGGGTTGTGTGGGGAGGTGTTGTGTTCCTGGGTTGTGTGGGATGGTGTTGTGTTCCTGGGTTGTGTGGGATGGTGCTGTGTTCCTGGGTTGTGTGGGGAGGTGCTGTGTTCCTGGGTTGTGTGGGGAGGTGTTGTGTTCCTGGGTTGTGTGGGGAGGTGTTGTGTTCCTGGGTTGTGTGGGGAGGTGCTGTGTTCCTGGGTTGTGTGGGGAGGTGTTGTGTTCCTGGGTTGTGTGGGATGGTGTTGTGTTCCTGGGTTGTGTGGGGAGGTGCTGTGTTCCTGGGTTGTGTGGGATGGTGCTGTGTTCCTGGGTTTTGTCCGGAGGTGCTGTGTTCCTGGGTTGTGTGGGGAGGTGTTGTGTTCCTGGGTTGTGTGGGATGGTGTTGTGTTCCTGGGTTGTGTGGGGAGGTGCTGTGTTCCTGGGTTGTGTGGGATGGTGCTGTGTTCCTGGGTTGTGTCCGGAGGTGCTGTGTTCCTGGGTTGTGTCCGGAGGTGTTGTGTTCCTGGGTTGTGTGGGGAGGTGCTGTGTTCCTGGGTTGTGTGGGGAGGTGTTGTGTTCCTGGGTTGTGTGGGGAGGTGTTGTGTTCCTGGGTTGTGTGGGGAGGTGCTGTGTTCCTGGGTTGTGTGGGATGGTGTTGTGTTCCTGGGTTGTGTGGGATGGTGCTGTGTTCCTGGGTTGTGTGGGATGGTGTTGTGTTCCTGGGTTGTGTGGGGAGGTGTTGTGTTCCTGGGTTGTGTGGGATGGTGCTGTGTTCCTGGGTTGTGTGTGGAGGTGTTGTGTTCCTGGGTTGTGTGGGATGGTGTTGTGTTCCTGGGTTGTGTGGGATGGTGCTGTGTTCCTGGGTTGTGTGGGATGGTGTTGTGTTCCTGGGTTGTGTGGGATGGTGCTGTGTTCCTGGGTTGTGTCCGGAGGTGCTGTGTTCCTGGGTTGTGTCCGGAGGTGTTGTGTTCCTGGGTTGTGTTGGGAGGTGCTGTGTTCCTGGTTTGTGTGGGGAGGTGTTGTGTTCCTGGGTTGTGTGGGGAGGTGTTGTGTTCCTGGGTTGTGTGGGGAGGTGCTGTGTTCCTGGGTTGTGTGGGATGGTGTTGTGTTCCTGGGTTGTGTGGGGAGGTGTTGTGTTCCTGGGTTGTGTGGGATGGTGCTGTGTTCCTGGGTTGTGTGGGGAGGTGTTGTGTTCCTGGGTTGTGTGGGATGGTGTTGTGTTCCTGGGTTGTGTGGGATGGTGCTGTGTTCCTGGGTTGTGTGGGATGGTGTTGTGTTCCTGGGTTGTGTGGGGAGGTGTTGTGTTCCTGGGTTGTGTGGCATGGTGCTGTGTTCCTGGGTTGTGTGGGGAGGTGTTGTGTTCCTGGGTTGTGTGGGATGGTGTTGTGTTCCTGGGTTGTGTGGGATGGTGCTGTGTTCCTGGGTTGTGTGGGGAGGTGTTGTGTTCCTGGGTTGTGTGGGGAGGTGTTGTGTTCCTGGGTTGTGTGGGGAGGTGTTGTGTTCCTGGGTTGTGTGGGGTGGTGCTGTGTTCCTGGGTTGTGTGGGATGGTGCTGTGTTCCTGGGTTGTGTGGGGAGGTGTTGTGTTCCTGGGTTGTGTGGGGAGGTGTTGTGTTCCTGGTTTGTGTGGGGAGGTGTTGTGTTCCTGGGTTGTGTGGGATGGTGTTGTGTTCCTGGGTTGTGTGGGGAGGTGTTGTGTTCCTGGGTTGTGTGGGGAGGTGTTGTGTTCCTGGGTTGTGTGGGGAGGTGTTGTGTTCCTGGGTTGTGTGGGGAGGTGTTGTGTTCCTGGGTTGTGTGGGGAGGTGCTGTGTTCCTGGGTTGTGTGGGATGGTGTTGTGTTCCTGGGTTGTGTGGGGAGGTGCTGTGTTCCTGGGTTGTGTGGGGAGGTGCTGTGTTCCTGGGTTGTGTGGGGAGGTGTTGTGTTCCTGGGTTGTGTGGGATGGTGTTGTGTTCCTGGGTTGTGTCCGGAGGTGCTGTGTTCCTGGGTTGTGTGGGGAGGTGTTGTGTTCCTGGGTTGTGTGGGGAGGTGCTGTGTTCCTGGGTTGTGTGGGGAGGTGCTGTGTTCCTGGGTTGTGTGGGGAGGTGCTGTGTTCCTGGGTTGTGTGGGGAGGTGCTGTGTTCCTGGGTTGTGTGGGATGGTGTTGTGTTCCTGGGTTGTGTGGGATGGTGCTGTGTTCCTGGGTTGTGTGGGGAGGTGCTGTGTTCCTGGGTTGTGTGGGGAGGTGTTGTGTTCCTGGGTTGTGTGGGATGGTGTTGTGTTCCTGGGTTGTGTGGGGAGGTGCTGTGTTCCTGGGTTGTGTGGGGAGGTGTTGTGTTCCTGGGTTGTGTGGGGAGGTGCTGTGTTCCTGGGTTGTGTGGGGAGGTGCTGTGTTCCTGGGTTGTGTGGGGAGGTGTTGTGTTCCTGGGTTGTGTGGGGAGGTGTTGTGTTCCTGGGTTGTGTGGGGAGGTGATGTGTTCCTGGGTTGTGTCCGGAGGTGTTGTGTTCCTGGGTTGTGTGGGGAGGTGTTGTGTTCCTGGGTTGTGTGGGGAGGTGTTGTGTTCCTGGGTTGTGTGGGGAGGTGCTGTGTTCCTGGGTTGTGTGGGATGGTGTTGTGTTCCTGGGTTGTGTGGGGAGGTGTTGTGTTCCTGGGTTGTGTGGGGAGGTGCTGTGTTCCTGGGTTGTGTGGGGAGGTGTTGTGTTCCTGGGTTGTGTGGGATGGTGTTGTGTTCCTGGGTTGTGTGGGGAGGTGTTGTGTTCCTGGGTTGTGTGGGATGGTGTTGTGTTCCTGGGTTGTGTGGGATGGTGTTGTGTTCCTGGGTTGTGTGGGGAGGTGTTGTGTTCCTGGGTTGTGTGGGGAGGTGTTGTGTTCCTGGGTTGTGTGGGGAGGTGCTGTGTTCCTGGGTTGTGTGGGGAGGTGCTGTGTTCCTGGGTTGTGTGGGATGGTGTTGTGTTCCTGGGTTGTGTGGGATGGTGTTGTGTTCCTGGGTTGTGTGGGGAGGTGCTGTGTTCCTGGGTTGTGTGGGGAGGTGTTGTGTTCCTGGGTTGTGTGGGATGGTGTTGTGTTCCTGGGTTGTGTGGGGAGGTGTTGTGTTCCTGGGTTGTGTGGGATGGTGTTGTGTTCCTGGGTTGTGTGGGATGGTGTTGTGTTCCTGGGTTGTGTGGGGAGGTGCTGTGTTCCTGGGTTGTGTGGGGAGGTGTTGTGTTCCTGGGTTGTGTGGGGAGGTGCTGTGTTCCTGGGTTGTGTGGGATGGTGTTGTGTTCCTGGGTTGTGTGGGGAGGTGTTGTGTTCCTGGGTTGTGTGGGATGGTGTTGTGTTCCTGGGTTGTGTGGGGAGGTGTTGTGTTCCTGGGTTGTGTCCGGAGGTGCTGTGTTCCTGGGTTGTGTGGGGAGGTGTTGTGTTCCTGGGTTGTGTGGGATGGTGTTGTGTTCCTGGGTTGTGTGGGGAGGTGTTGTGTTCCTGGGTTGTGTGGGGAGGTGTTGTGTTCCTGGGTTGTGTGGGGAGGTGTTGTGTTCCTGGGTTGTGTGGGATGGTGTTGTGTTCCTGGGTTGTGTGGGGAGGTGATGTGTTCCTGGGTTGTGTGGGGAGGTGTTGTGTTCCTGGGTTGTGTGGGGAGGTGCTGTGTTCCTGGGTTGTGTGGGGAGGTGCTGTGTTCCTGGGTTGTGTGGGGAGGTGTTGTGTTCCTGGGTTGTGTGGGGAGGTGTTGTGTTCCTGGGTTGTGTGGGGAGGTGCTGTGTTCCTGGGTTGTGTGGGGAGGTGTTGTGTTCCTGGGTTGTGTGGGATGGTGTTGTGTTCCTGGGTTGTGTGGGGAGGTGCTGTGTTCCTGGGTTGTGTGGGATGGTGCTGTGTTCCTGGGTTTTGTCCGGAGGTGCTGTGTTCCTGGGTTGTGTGGGGAGGTGTTGTGTTCCTGGGTTGTGTGGGATGGTGTTGTGTTCCTGGGTTGTGTGGGGAGGTGCTGTGTTCCTGGGTTGTGTGGGATGGTGCTGTGTTCCTGGGTTGTGTCCGGAGGTGCTGTGTTCCTGGGTTGTGTCCGGAGGTGTTGTGTTCCTGGGTTGTGTGGGGAGGTGCTGTGTTCCTGGGTTGTGTGGGGAGGTGTTGTGTTCCTGGGTTGTGTGGCAAGGTGTTGTGTTCCTGGGTTGTGTGGGGAGGTGCTGTGTTCCTGGGTTGTGTGGGATGGTGTTGTGTTCCTGGGTTGTGTGGGATGGTGCTGTGTTCCTGGGTTGTGTGGGATGGTGTTGTGTTCCTGGGTTGTGTGGGGAGGTGTTGTGTTCCTGGGTTGTGTGGGATGGTGCTGTGTTCCTGGGTTGTGTGTGGAGGTGTTGTGTTCCTGGGTTGTGTGGGATGGTGTTGTGTTCCTGGGTTGTGTGGGATGGTGCTGTGTTCCTGGGTTGTGTGGGATGGTGTTGTGTTCCTGGGTTGTGTGGGATGGTGCTGTGTTCCTGGGTTGTGTGGGGAGGTGTTGTGTTCCTGGGTTGTGTGGGGAGGTGTTGTGTTCCTGGGTTGTGTGGGGAGGTGTTGTGTTTTTGGGTTGTGTGGGGAGATGTTGTGTTCCTGGGTTGTGTGGGGAGGTGTTGTGTTCCTGGGTTGTGTGGGATGGTGTTGTGTTCCTGGGTTGTGTGGGGAGGTGCTGTGTTCCTGGGTTGTGTGGGGAGGTGCTGTGTTCCTGGGTTGTGTGGGATGGTGTTGTGTTCCTGGGTTGTGTGGGGAGGTGCTGTGTTCCTGGGTTGTGTGGGATGGTGTTGTGTTCCTGGGTTGTGTGGGATGGTGCTGTGTTCCTGGGTTGTGTGGGGAGGTGCTGTGTTCCTGGGTTGTGTGGGGAGGTGTTGTGTTCCTGGGTTGTGTGGGATGGTGTTGTGTTCCTGGGTTGTGTGGGGAGGTGTTGTGTTCCTGGGTTGTGTGGGGAGGTGCTGTGTTCCTGGGTTGTGTGGGATGGTGTTGTGTTCCTGGGTTGTGTGGGGAGGTGTTGTGTTCCTGGGTTGTGTGGGGAGGTGCTGTGTTCCTGGGTTGTGTGGGATGGTGTTGTGTTCCTGGGTTGTGTGGGGAGGTGCTGTGTTCCTGGGTTGTGTGGGATGGTGTGTTCCTGGGTTGTGTGGGGAGGTGCTGTGTTCCTGGGTTGTGTGGGGAGGTGTTGTGTTCCTGGGTTGTGTGGGGACGTGCTGTGTTCCTGGGTTGTGTGGGATGGTGTTGTGTTCCTGGGTTGTGTGGGATGGTGTTGTGTTCCTGGGTTGTGTCCGGAGGTGTTGTGTTCCTGGGTTGTGTGGGATGGTGTTGTGTTCCTGGGTTGTGTGGGGAGGTGCTGTGTTCCTGGGTTGTGTGGGATGGTGTTGTGTTCCTGGGTTGTGTGGGGAGGTGCTGTGTTCCTGGGTTGTGTCCGGAGGTGTTGTGTTCCTGGGTTGTGTGGGATGGTGTTGTGTTCCTGGGTTGTGTGGGATGGTGCTGTGTTCCTGGGTTGTGTGGGGAGGTGCTGTGTTCCTGGGTTGTGTGGGGAGGTGTTGTGTTCCTGGGTTGTGTGGGGAGGTGTTGTGTTCCTGGGTTGTGTGGGGAGGTGCTGTGTTCCTGGGTTGTGTGGGATGGTGTTGTGTTCCTGGGTTGTGTGGGGAGGTGTTGTGTTCCTGGGTTGTGTGGGGAGGTGCTGTGTTCCTGGGTTGTGTGGGGAGGTGCTGTGTTCCTGGGTTGTGTGGGGAGGTGTTGTGTTCCTGGGTTGTGTGGGATGGTGTTGTGTTCCTGGGTTGTGTGGGGAGGTGCTGTGTTCCTGGGTTGTGTGGGGAGGTGTTGTGTTCCTGGGTTGTGTGGGGAGGTGTTGTGTTCCTGGGTTGTGTGGGGAGGTGTTGTGTTCCTGGGTTGTGTGGGATGGTGTTGTGTTCCTGGGTTGTGTGGGGAGGTGTTGTGTTCCTGGGTTGTGTGGGGAGGTGTTGTGTTCCTGGGTTGTGTGGGGAGGTGTTGTGTTCCTGGGTTGTGTGGGATGGTGCTGTGTTCCTGGGTTGTGTGGGGAGGTGCTGTGTTCCTGGGTTGTGTGGGATGGTGTTGTGTTCCTGGGTTGTGTGGGATGGTGCTGTGTTCCTGGGTTGTGTGGGGAGGTGCTGTGTTCCTGGGTTGTGTGGGGAGGTGTTGTGTTCCTGGGTTGTGTGGGGAGGTGTTGTGTTCCTGGGTTGTGTGGGATGGTGTTGTGTTCCTGGGTTGTGTGGGGAGGTGTTGTGTTCCTGGGTTGTGTCCGGAGGTGGTGTGTTCCTGGGTTGTGTGGGGAGGTGTTATGTTCCTGGGTTGTGTGGGATGGTGTTGTGTTCCTGGGTTGTGTGGGGAGGTGTTGTGTTCCTGGGTTGTGTGGGGAGGTGTTGTGTTCCTGGGTTGTGTGGGGAGGTGTTGTTTTCCTGGGTTGTGTGGGGAGGTGTTGTGTTCCTGGGTTGTGTGGGATGGTGTTGTGTTGCTGGGTTGTGTGGGGAGGTGTTGTGTTCCTGGGTTGTGTGGGGAGGTGTTGTGTTCCTGGGTTGTGTGGGGAGGTGCTGTGTTCCTGGGTTGTGTGGGGAGGTGCTGTGTTCCTGGGTTGTGTGGGGAGGTGTTGTGTTCCTGGGTTGTGTGGGGAGGTGCTGTGTTCCTGGGTTGTGTGGGGAGGTGTTGTGTTCCTGGGTTGTGTGGGATGGTGTTGTGTTCCTGGGTTGTGTGGGATGGTGTTGTGTTCCTGGGTTGTGTGGGATGGTGTTGTGTTCCTGGGTTGTGTGGGGAGGTGCTGTGTTCCTGGGTTGTGTGGGGAGGTGTTGTGTTCCTGGGTTGTGTGGGATCGTGTTGTGTTCCTGGGTTGTGTGGGGAGGTGCTGTGTTCCTGGGTTGTGTGGGGAGGTGTTGTGTTCCTGGGTTGTGTGGGGAGGTGTTGTGTTCCTGGGTTGTGTGGGACGGTGTTGTGTTCCTGGGTTGTGTGGGGAGGTGTTGTGTTCCTGGGTTGTGTGGGGAGGTGTTGTGTTCCTGGGTTGTGTGGGACGGTGTTGTGTTCCTGGGTTGTGTGGGGAGGTGTTGTGTTCCTGGGTTGTGTGGGGAGGTGTTGTGTTCCTGGGTTGTGTGGGGAGGTGCTGTGTTCCTGGGTTGTGTGGGGAGGTGCTGTGTTCCTGGGTTGTGTGGGATGGTGTTGTGTTCCTGGGTTGTGTGGGGAGGTGCTGTGTTCCTGGGTTGTGTGGGATGGTGCTGTGTTCCTGGGTTGTGTCCGGAGGTGCTGTGTTCCTGGGTTGTGTCCGGAGGTGTTGTGTTCCTGGGTTGTGTTGGGAGGTGCTGTGTTCCTGGGTTGTGTGGGGAGGTGCTGTGTTCCTGGGTTGTGTGGGATGGTGTTGTGTTCCTGGGTTGTGTGGGGAGGTGTTGTGTTCCTGGGTTGTGTGGGATGGTGCTGTGTTCCTGGGTTGTGTGGGGAGGTGTTGTGTTCCTGGGTTGTGTGGGATGGTGTTGTGTTCCTGGGTTGTGTGGGATGGTGCTGTGTTCCTGGGTTGTGTGGGATGGTGTTGTGTTCCTGGGTTGTGTGGGGAGGTGTTGTGTTCCTGGGTTGTGTGGCATGGTGCTGTGTTCCTGGGTTGTGTGGGGAGGTGTTGTGTTCCTGGGTTGTGTGGGATGGTGTTGTGTTCCTGGGTTGTGTGGGATGGTGCTGTGTTCCTGGGTTGTGTGGGGAGGTGCTGTGTTCCTGGGTTGTGTGGGGAGGTGTTGTGTTCCTGGGTTGTGTGGGGAGGTGTTGTGTTCCTGGGTTGTGTGGGGAGGTGCTGTGTTCCTGGGTTGTGTGGGGAGGTGTTGTGTTCCTGGGTTGTGTGGGATGGTGTTGTGTTCCTGGGTTGTGTGGGGAGGTGCTGTGTTCCTGGGTTGTGTGGGATGGTGCTGTGTTCCTGGGTTTTGTCCGGAGGTGCTGTGTTCCTGGGTTGTGTGGGGAGGTGTTGTGTTCCTGGGTTGTGTGGGATGGTGTTGTGTTCCTGGGTTGTGTGGGGAGGTGCTGTGTTCCTGGGTTGTGTGGGATGGTGCTGTGTTCCTGGGTTGTGTCCGGAGGTGCTGTGTTCCTGGGTTGTGTCCGGAGGTGTTGTGTTCCTGGGTTGTGTGGGGAGGTGCTGTGTTCCTGGGTTGTGTGGGGAGGTGTTGTGTTCCTGGGTTGTGTGGGGAGGTGTTGTGTTCCTGGGTTGTGTGGGGAGGTGCTGTGTTCCTGGGTTGTGTGGGATGGTGTTGTGTTCCTGGGTTGTGTGGGATGGTGCTGTGTTCCTGGGTTGTGTGGGATGGTGTTGTGTTCCTGGGTTGTGTGGGGAGGTGTTGTGTTCCTGGGTTGTGTGGGATGGTGCTGTGTTCCTGGGTTGTGTGTGGAGGTGTTGTGTTCCTGGGTTGTGTGGGATGGTGTTGTGTTCCTGGGTTGTGTGGGATGGTGCTGTGTTCCTGGGTTGTGTGGGATGGTGTTGTGTTCCTGGGTTGTGTGGGATGGTGCTGTGTTCCTGGGTTGTGTCCGGAGGTGCTGTGTTCCTGGGTTGTGTCCGGAGGTGTTGTGTTCCTGGGTTGTGTTGGGAGGTGCTGTGTTCCTGGTTTGTGTGGGGAGGTGTTGTGTTCCTGGGTTGTGTGGGGAGGTGTTGTGTTCCTGGGTTGTGTGGGGAGGTGCTGTGTTCCTGGGTTGTGTGGGATGGTGTTGTGTTCCTGGGTTGTGTGGGGAGGTGTTGTGTTCCTGGGTTGTGTGGGATGGTGCTGTGTTCCTGGGTTGTGTGGGGAGGTGTTGTGTTCCTGGGTTGTGTGGGATGGTGTTGTGTTCCTGGGTTGTGTGGGATGGTGCTGTGTTCCTGGGTTGTGTGGGATGGTGTTGTGTTCCTGGGTTGTGTGGGGAGGTGTTGTGTTCCTGGGTTGTGTGGCATGGTGCTGTGTTCCTGGGTTGTGTGGGGAGGTGTTGTGTTCCTGGGTTGTGTGGGATGGTGTTGTGTTCCTGGGTTGTGTGGGATGGTGCTGTGTTCCTGGGTTGTGTGGGGAGGTGTTGTGTTCCTGGGTTGTGTGGGGAGGTGTTGTGTTCCTGGGTTGTGTGGGGAGGTGTTGTGTTCCTGGGTTGTGTGGGGTGGTGCTGTGTTCCTGGGTTGTGTGGGATGGTGCTGTGTTCCTGGGTTGTGTGGGGAGGTGTTGTGTTCCTGGGTTGTGTGGGGAGGTGTTGTGTTCCTGGTTTGTGTGGGGAGGTGTTGTGTTCCTGGGTTGTGTGGGATGGTGTTGTGTTCCTGGGTTGTGTGGGGAGGTGTTGTGTTCCTGGGTTGTGTGGGGAGGTGTTGTGTTCCTGGGTTGTGTGGGGAGGTGTTGTGTTCCTGGGTTGTGTGGGGAGGTGCTGTGTTCCTGGGTTGTGTGGGATGGTGTTGTGTTCCTGGGTTGTGTGGGGAGGTGCTGTGTTCCTGGGTTGTGTGGGGAGGTGCTGTGTTCCTGGGTTGTGTGGGGAGGTGTTGTGTTCCTGGGTTGTGTGGGATGGTGTTGTGTTCCTGGGTTGTGTCCGGAGGTGCTGTGTTCCTGGGTTGTGTGGGGAGGTGTTGTGTTCCTGGGTTGTGTGGGGAGGTGCTGTGTTCCTGGGTTGTGTGGGGAGGTGCTGTGTTCCTGGGTTGTGTGGGGAGGTGCTGTGTTCCTGGGTTGTGTGGGGAGGTGCTGTGTTCCTGGGTTGTGTGGGATGGTGTTGTGTTCCTGGGTTGTGTGGGATGGTGCTGTGTTCCTGGGTTGTGTGGGGAGGTGCTGTGTTCCTGGGTTGTGTGGGGAGGTGTTGTGTTCCTGGGTTGTGTGGGATGGTGTTGTGTTCCTGGGTTGTGTGGGGAGGTGCTGTGTTCCTGGGTTGTGTGGGGAGGTGTTGTGTTCCTGGGTTGTGTGGGGAGGTGCTGTGTTCCTGGGTTGTGTGGGGAGGTGCTGTGTTCCTGGGTTGTGTGGGGAGGTGTTGTGTTCCTGGGTTGTGTGGGGAGGTGTTGTGTTCCTGGGTTGTGTGGGGAGGTGATGTGTTCCTGGGTTGTGTCCGGAGGTGTTGTGTTCCTGGGTTGTGTGGGGAGGTGTTGTGTTCCTGGGTTGTGTGGGGAGGTGTTGTGTTCCTGGGTTGTGTGGGGAGGTGCTGTGTTCCTGGGTTGTGTGGGATGGTGTTGTGTTCCTGGGTTGTGTGGGGAGGTGTTGTGTTCCTGGGTTGTGTGGGGAGGTGCTGTGTTCCTGGGTTGTGTGGGGAGGTGTTGTGTTCCTGGGTTGTGTGGGATGGTGTTGTGTTCCTGGGTTGTGTGGGGAGGTGTTGTGTTCCTGGGTTGTGTGGGATGGTGTTGTGTTCCTGGGTTGTGTGGGATGGTGTTGTGTTCCTGGGTTGTGTGGGGAGGTGTTGTGTTCCTGGGTTGTGTGGGGAGGTGTTGTGTTCCTGGGTTGTGTGGGGAGGTGCTGTGTTCCTGGGTTGTGTGGGGAGGTGCTGTGTTCCTGGGTTGTGTGGGATGGTGTTGTGTTCCTGGGTTGTGTGGGATGGTGTTGTGTTCCTGGGTTGTGTGGGGAGGTGCTGTGTTCCTGGGTTGTGTGGGGAGGTGTTGTGTTCCTGGGTTGTGTGGGATGGTGTTGTGTTCCTGGGTTGTGTGGGGAGGTGTTGTGTTCCTGGGTTGTGTGGGATGGTGTTGTGTTCCTGGGTTGTGTGGGATGGTGTTGTGTTCCTGGGTTGTGTGGGGAGGTGCTGTGTTCCTGGGTTGTGTGGGGAGGTGTTGTGTTCCTGGGTTGTGTGGGGAGGTGCTGTGTTCCTGGGTTGTGTGGGATGGTGTTGTGTTCCTGGGTTGTGTGGGGAGGTGTTGTGTTCCTGGGTTGTGTGGGATGGTGTTGTGTTCCTGGGTTGTGTGGGGAGGTGTTGTGTTCCTGGGTTGTGTCCGGAGGTGCTGTGTTCCTGGGTTGTGTGGGGAGGTGTTGTGTTCCTTGGTTGTGTGGGATGGTGTTGTGTTCCTGGGTTGTGTGGGGAGGTGTTGTGTTCCTGGGTTGTGTGGGGAGGTGTTGTGTTCCTGGGTTGTGTGGGGAGGTGTTGTGTTCCTGGGTTGTGTGGGGAGGTGCTGTGTTCCTGGGTTGTGTGGGGAGGTGTTGTGTTCCTGGGTTGTGTGGGGAGGTGTTGTGTTCCTGGGTTGTGTGGGGAGGTGCTGTGTTCCTGGGTTGTGTGGGGAGGTGTTGTGTTCCTGGGTTGTGTGGGATGGTGTTGTGTTCCTGGGTTGTGTGGGGAGGTGCTGTGTTCCTGGGTTGTGTGGGATGGTGCTGTGTTCCTGGGTTTTGTCCGGAGGTGCTGTGTTCCTGGGTTGTGTGGGGAGGTGTTGTGTTCCTGGGTTGTGTGGGATGGTGTTGTGTTCCTGGGTTGTGTGGGGAGGTGCTGTGTTCCTGGGTTGTGTGGGATGGTGCTGTGTTCCTGGGTTGTGTCCGGAGGTGCTGTGTTCCTGGGTTGTGTCCGGAGGTGTTGTGTTCCTGGGTTGTGTGGGGAGGTGCTGTGTTCCTGGGTTGTGTGGGGAGGTGTTGTGTTCCTGGGTTGTGTGGCAAGGTGTTGTGTTCCTGGGTTGTGTGGGGAGGTGCTGTGTTCCTGGGTTGTGTGGGATGGTGTTGTGTTCCTGGGTTGTGTGGAATGGTGCTGTGTTCCTGGGTTGTGTGGGATGGTGTTGTGTTCCTGGGTTGTGTGGGGAGGTGTTGTGTTCCTGGGTTGTGTGGGATGGTGCTGTGTTCCTGGGTTGTGTGTGGAGGTGTTGTGTTCCTGGGTTGTGTGGGATGGTGTTGTGTTCCTGGGTTGTGTGGGATGGTGCTGTGTTCCTGGGTTGTGTGGGATGGTGTTGTGTTCCTGGGTTGTGTGGGATGGTGCTGTGTTCCTGGGTTGTGTGGGGAGGTGTTGTGTTCCTGGGTTGTGTGGGGAGGTGTTGTGTTCCTGGGTTGTGTGGGGAGGTGTTGTGTTTTTGGGTTGTGTGGGGAGATGTTGTGTTCCTGGGTTGTGTGGGGAGGTGTTGTGTTCCTGGGTTGTGTGGGATGGTGTTGTGTTCCTGGGTTGTGTGGGGAGGTGCTGTGTTCCTGGGTTGTGTGGGGAGGTGCTGTGTTCCTGGGTTGTGTGGGATGGTGTTGTGTTCCTGGGTTGTGTGGGGAGGTGCTGTGTTCCTGGGTTGTGTGGGATGGTGTTGTGTTCCTGGGTTGTGTGGGATGGTGCTGTGTTCCTGGGTTGTGTGGGGAGGTGCTGTGTTCCTGGGTTGTGTGGGGAGGTGTTGTGTTCCTGGGTTGTGTGGGATGGTGTTGTGTTCCTGGGTTGTGTGGGGAGGTGTTGTGTTCCTGGGTTGTGTGGGGAGGTGCTGTGTTCCTGGGTTGTGTGGGATGGTGTTGTGTTCCTGGGTTGTGTGGGGAGGTGTTGTGTTCCTGGGTTGTGTGGGGAGGTGCTGTGTTCCTGGGTTGTGTGGGATGGTGTTGTGTTCCTGGGTTGTGTGGGGAGGTGCTGTGTTCCTGGGTTGTGTGGGATGGTGTGTTCCTGGGTTGTGTGGGGAGGTGCTGTGTTCCTGGGTTGTGTGGGGAGGTGTTGTGTTCCTGGGTTGTGTGGGGACGTGCTGTGTTCCTGGGTTGTGTGGGATGGTGTTGTGTTCCTGGGTTGTGTGGGATGGTGTTGTGTTCCTGGGTTGTGTCCGGAGGTGTTGTGTTCCTGGGTTGTGTGGGATGGTGTTGTGTTCCTGGGTTGTGTGGGGAGGTGCTGTGTTCCTGGGTTGTGTGGGATGGTGTTGTGTTCCTGGGTTGTGTGGGGAGGTGCTGTGTTCCTGGGTTGTGTCCGGAGGTGTTGTGTTCCTGGGTTGTGTGGGATGGTGTTGTGTTCCTGGGTTGTGTGGGATGGTGCTGTGTTCCTGGGTTGTGTGGGGAGGTGCTGTGTTCCTGGGTTGTGTGGGGAGGTGTTGTGTTCCTGGGTTGTGTGGGATGGTGTTGTGTTCCTGGGTTGTGTGGGATGGTGCTGTGTTCCTGGGTTGTGTGGGGAGGTGCTGTGTTCCTGGGTTGTGTGGGGAGGTGTTGTGTTCCTGGGTTGTGTGGGGAGGTGTTGTGTTCCTGGGTTGTGTGGGGAGGTGCTGTGTTCCTGGGTTGTGTGGGATGGTGTTCTGTTCCTGGGTTGTGTGGGGAGGTGCTGTGTTCCTGGGTTGTGTGGGGAGGTGTTGTGTTCCTGGGTTGTGTGGGATGGTGTTGTGTTCCTGGGTTGTGTGGGGAGGTGCTGTGTTCCTGAGTTGTGTGGGATGGTGTTGTGTTCCTGGGTTGTGTGGGGAGGTGCTGTGTTCCTGGGTTGTGTGGGATGGTGTTGTGTTCCTGGGTTGTGTGGGGAGGTGTTGTGTTCCTGGGTTGTGTGGGGAGGTGTTGTGTTCCTGGGTTGTGTGGGGAGGTGTTGTGTTCCTGGGTTGTGTGGGGAGGTGCTGTGTTCCTGGGTTGTGTGGGGAGGTGCTGTGTTCCTGGGTTGTGTGGGGAGGTGTTGTGTTCCTGGGTTGTGTGGGATGGTGTTGTGTTCCTGGGTTGTGTGGGGAGGTGCTGTGTTCCTGGGTTGTGTGGGGAGGTGTTGTGTTCCTGGGTTGTGTGGGGAGGTGCTGTGTTCCTGGGTTGTGTGGGGAGGTGCTGTGTTCCTGGGTTGTGTGGGGAGGTGTTGTGTTCCTGGGTTGTGTGGGGAGGTGTTGTGTTCCTGGGTTGTGTGGGGAGGTGATGTGTTCCTGGGTTGTGTCCGGAGGTGTTGTGTTCCTGGGTTGTGTGGGGAGGTGTTGTGTTCCTGGGTTGTGTGGGGAGGTGTTGTGTTCCTGGGTTGTGTGGGGAGGTGCTGTGTTCCTGGGTTGTGTGGGATGGTGTTGTGTTCCTGGGTTGTGTGGGGAGGTGTTGTGTTCCTGGGTTGTGTGGGGAGGTGCTGTGTTCCTGGGTTGTGTGGGGAGGTGTTGTGTTCCTGGGTTGTGTGGGATGGTGTTGTGTTCCTGGGTTGTGTGGGGAGGTGTTGTGTTCCTGGGTTGTGTGGGATGGTGTTGTGTTCCTGGGTTGTGTGGGATGGTGTTGTGTTCCTGGGTTGTGTGGGGAGGTGTTGTGTTCCTGGGTTGTGTGGGGAGGTGTTGTGTTCCTGGGTTGTGTGGGGAGGTGCTGTGTTCCTGGGTTGTGTGGGGAGGTGCTGTGTTCCTGGCGTTGTGTGGGATGGTGTTGTGTTCCTGGGTTGTGTGGGATGGTGTTGTGTTCCTGGGTTGTGTGGGGAGGTGCTGTGTTCCTGGGTTGTGTGGGGAGGTGTTGTGTTCCTGGGTTGTGTGGGATGGTGTTGTGTTCCTGGGTTGTGTGGGGAGGTGTTGTGTTCCTGGGTTGTGTGGGATGGTGTTGTGTTCCTGGGTTGTGTGGGATGGTGTTGTGTTCCTGGGTTGTGTGGGGAGGTGCTGTGTTCCTGGGTTGTGTGGGGAGGTGTTGTGTTCCTGGGTTGTGTGGGGAGGTGCTGTGTTCCTGGGTTGTGTGGGATGGTGTTGTGTTCCTGGGTTGTGTGGGGAGGTGTTGTGTTCCTGGGTTGTGTGGGATGGTGTTGTGTTCCTGGGTTGTGTGGGGAGGTGTTGTGTTCCTGGGTTGTGTCCGGAGGTGCTGTGTTCCTGGGTTGTGTGGGGAGGTGTTGTGTTCCTGGGTTGTGTGGGATGGTGTTGTGTTCCTGGGTTGTGTGGGGAGGTGTAGTGTTCCTGGGTTGTGTGGGGAGGTGTTGTGTTCCTGGGTTGTGTGGGGAGGTGTTGTGTTCCTGGGTTGTGTGGGATGGTGTTGTGTTCCTGGGTTGTGTGGGATGGTGTTGTGTTCCTGGGTTGTGTGGGGAGGTGATGTGTTCCTGGGTTGTGTGGGGAGGTGTTGTGTTCCTGGGTTGTGTGGGGAGGTGCTGTGTTCCTGGGTTGTGTGGGGAGGTGCTGTGTTCCTGGGTTGTGTGGGGAGGTGTTGTGTTCCTGGGTTGTGTGGGGAGGTGTTGTGTTCCTGGGTTGTGTGGGGAGGTGCTGTGTTCCTGGGTTGTGTGGGGAGATGTTGTGTTCCTGGGTTGTGTGGGATGGTGTTGTGTTCCTGGGTTGTGTGGGGAGGTGCTGTGTTCCTGGGTTGTGTGGGATGGTGCTGTGTTCCTGGGTTTTGTCCGGAGGTGCTGTGTTCCTGGGTTGTGTGGGGAGGTGTTGTGTTCCTGGGTTGTGTGGGATGGTGTTGTGTTCCTGGGTTGTGTGGGGAGGTGCTGTGTTCCTGGGTTGTGTGGGATGGTGCTGTGTTCCTGGGTTGTGTCCGGAGGTGCTGTGTTCCTGGGTTGTGTCCGGAGGTGTTGTGTTCCTGGGTTGTGTGGGGAGGTGCTGTGTTCCTGGGTTGTGTGGGGAGGTGTTGTGTTCCTGGGTTGTGTGGCAAGGTGTTGTGTTCCTGGGTTGTGTGGGGAGGTGCTGTGTTCCTGGGTTGTGTGGGATGGTGTTGTGTTCCTGGGTTGTGTGGGATGGTGCTGTGTTCCTGGGTTGTGTGGGATGGTGTTGTGTTCCTGGGTTGTGTGGGGAGGTGTTGTGTTCCTGGGTTGTGTGGGATGGTGCTGTGTTCCTGGGTTGTGTGTGGAGGTGTTGTGTTCCTGGGTTGTGTGGGATGGTGTTGTGTTCCTGGGTTGTGTGGGATGGTGCTGTGTTCCTGGGTTGTGTGGGATGGTGTTGTGTTCCTGGGTTGTGTGGGATGGTGCTGTGTTCCTGGGTTGTGTGGGGAGGTGTTGTGTTCCTGGGTTGTGTGGGGAGGTGTTGTGTTCCTGGGTTGTGTGGGGAGGTGTTGTGTTTTTGGGTTGTGTGGGGAGATGTTGTGTTCCTGGGTTGTGTGGGGAGGTGTTGTGTTCCTGGGTTGTGTGGGATGGTGTTGTGTTCCTGGGTTGTGTGGGGAGGTGCTGTGTTCCTGGGTTGTGTGGGGAGGTGCTGTGTTCCTGGGTTGTGTGGGATGGTGTTGTGTTCCTGGGTTGTGTGGGATGGTGTTGTGTTCCTGGGTTGTGTGGGGAGGTGTTGTGTTCCTGGGTTGTGTGGGATGGTGTTGTGTTCCTGGGTTGTGTGGGGAGGTGCTGTGTTCCTGGGTTGTGTGGGATGGTGTTGTGTTCCTGGGTTGTGTGGGATGGTGCTGTGTTCCTGGGTTGTGTGGGGAGGTGCTGTGTTCCTGGGTTGTGTGGGGAGGTGTTGTGTTCCTGGGTTGTGTGGGATGGTGTTGTGTTCCTGGGTTGTGTGGGGAGGTGTTGTGTTCCTGGGTTGTGTGGGGAGGTGCTGTGTTCCTGGGTTGTGTGGGATGGTGTTGTGTTCCTGGGTTGTGTGGGGAGGTGTTGTGTTCCTGGGTTGTGTGGGGAGGTGCTGTGTTCCTGGGTTGTGTGGGATGGTGTTGTGTTCCTGGGTTGTGTGGGGAGGTGCTGTGTTCCTGGGTTGTGTGGGATGGTGTGTTCCTGGGTTGTGTGGGGAGGTGCTGTGTTCCTGGGTTGTGTGGGGAGGTGTTGTGTTCCTGGGTTGTGTGGGGACGTGCTGTGTTCCTGGGTTGTGTGGGATGGTGTTGTGTTCCTGGGTTGTGTGGGATGGTGTTGTGTTCCTGGGTTGTGTCCGGAGGTGTTGTGTTCCTGGGTTGTGTGGGATGGTGTTGTGTTCCTGGGTTGTGTGGGGAGGTGCTGTGTTCCTGGGTTGTGTGGGATGGTGTTGTGTTCCTGGGTTGTGTGGGGAGGTGCTGTGTTCCTGGGTTGTGTCCGGAGGTGTTGTGTTCCTGGGTTGTGTGGGATGGTGTTGTGTTCCTGGGTTGTGTGGGATGGTGCTGTGTTCCTGGGTTGTGTGGGGAGGTGCTGTGTTCCTGGGTTGTGTGGGGAGGTGTTGTGTTCCTGGGTTGTGTGGGGAGGTGTTGTGTTCCTGGGTTGTGTGGGGAGGTGCTGTGTTCCTGGGTTGTGTGGGATGGTGTTCTGTTCCTGGGTTGTGTGGGGAGGTGCTGTGTTCCTGGGTTGTGTGGGGAGGTGTTGTGTTCCTGGGTTGTGTGGGATGGTGTTGTGTTCCTGGGTTGTGTGGGGAGGTGCTGTGTTCCTGGGTTGTGTGGGGAGGTGCTGTGTTCCTGAGTTGTGTGGGATGGTGTTGTGTTCCTGGGTTGTGTGGGGAGGTGTTGTGTTCCTGGGTTGTGTGGGGAGGTGTTGTGTTCCTGGGTTGTGTGGGGAGGTGCTGTGTTCCTGGGTTGTGTGGGGAGGTGTTGTGTTCCTGGGTTGTGTGGGGAGGTGTTGTGTTCCTGGGTTGTGTGGGGAGGTGTTGTGTTCCTGGGTTTTGTGGGGAGGTGCTGTGTTCCTGGGTTGTGTGGGATGGTGTTGTGTTCCTGGGTTGTGTGGGGAGGTGCTGTGTTCCTGGGTTGTGTGGGGAGGTGCTGTGTTCCTGGGTTGTGTGGGATGGTGTTGTGTTCCTGGGTTGTGTGGGGAGGTGTTGTGTTCCTGGGTTGTGTGGGGAGGTGTTGTGTTCCTGGGTTGTGTGGGGAGGTGTTGTGTTCCTGGGTAGTGTGGGGAGGTGTTGTGTTCCTGGGTTGTGTGGGATGGTGCTGTGTTCCTGGGTTGTGTGGGGAGGTGTTGTGTTCCTGGGTTGTGTGGGATGGTGCTGTGTTCCTGGGTTGTGTGGGATGGTGTTGTGTTCCTGGGTTGTGTGGGGAGGTGTTGTGTTCCTGGGTTGTGTGGGGAGGTGTTCTGTTCCTGGGTTGTGTGGGGAGGTGTTGTGTTCCTGGGTTGTGTGGGATGGTGTTGTGTTCCTGGGTTGTGTGGGATGGTGTTGTGTTCCTGGGTTGTGTCCGGAGGTGTTGTGTTCCTGGGTTGTGTGGGGAGGTGTTGTGTTCCTGGGTTGTGTGAGGAGGTGCTGTGTTCCTGGGTTGTGTGGGGAGGTGTTGTGTTCCTGGGTTGTGTGGGGATGGTGTTGTGTTCCTGGGTTGTGTGGGATGGTGTTGTGTTCCTGGGTTGTGTGGGCAGGTGTTGTGTTCCTGGGTTGTGTGGGATGGTGTTGTGTTCCTGGGTTGTGTGGGATGGTGCTGTGTTCCTGGGTTGTGTGGGATGGTGTTGTGTTCCTGGATTGTGTTGGGAGGTGTTGTGTTCCTGGGTTGTGTGGGGAGGTGTTGTGTTCCTGGGTTGTGTGGGGAGGTGTTGTGTTCCTGGGTTGTGTGGGGAGGTGTTGTTGTGTTCCTGGGTTGTGTGGGATGGTGTTGTGTTCCTGGGTTGTGTTGGGAGGTGTTGTGTTCCTGGGTTGTGTGGGTAGGTGTTGTGTTCCTGGGTTGTGTGGAGAGGTGTTGTGTTCCTGGGTTGTGTGGGGAGGTGTTGTGTTCCTGGGTTGTGTGGGGAGGTGTTGTGTTCCTGGGTTGTGTGGGGAGGTGCTGTGTTCCTGGGTTGTGTGGGATGGTGTTGTGTTCCTGGGTTGTGTGGGGAGGTGCTGTGTTCCTGGGTTGTGTGGGGAGGTGTTGTGTTCCTGGGTTGTGTGGGGAGGTGTTGTGTTCCTGGGTTGTGTGGGGAGGTGTTGTGTTCCTGGGTTGTGTGGGGAGGTGTTGTGTTCCTGGGTTGTGTGGGATGGTGTGTTCCTGGGTTGTGTGGGGAGGTGCTGTGTTCCTGGGTTGTGTGGGGAGGTGCTGTGTTCCTGGGTTGTGTGGGATGGTGTTGTGTTCCTGGGTTGTGTGGGGAGGTGTTGTGTTCCTGGGTTGTGTGGGGAGGTGTTGTGTTCCTGGGTTGTGTGGGGAGGTGTTGTGTTCCTGGGTTGTGTGGGGAGGTGTTGTGTTCCTGGGTTGTGTGGGGAGGTGTTGTGTTCCTGGGTTGTGTGGGGAGGTGTTGTGTTCCTGGGTTGTGTGGGATGGTGCTGTGTTCCTGGGTTGTGTGGGGAGGTGTTGTGTTCCTGGGTTGTGTGGGATGGTGCTGTGTTCCTGGGTTGTGTGGGATGGTGTTGTGTTCCTGGGTTGTGTGGGGAGGTGTTGTGTTCCTGGGTTGTGTGGGGAGGTGTTGTGTTCCTGGGTTGTGTGGGGAGGTGTTGTGTTCCTGGGTTGTGTGGGATGGTGTTGTGTTCCTGGGTTGTGTGGGATGGTGTTGTGTTCCTGGGTTGTGTGGGATGGTGTTGTGTTCCTGGGTTGTGTCCGGAGGTGTTGTGTTCCTGGGTTGTGTGGGGAGGTGTTGTGTTCCTGGGTTGTGTGGGATGGTGTTGTGTTCCTGGGTTGTGTGGGGAGGTGTTGTGTTCCTGGGTTGTGTCCGGAGGTGCTGTGTTCCTAGGTTGTGTGGGATGGTGTTGTGTTCCTGGGTTGTGTCCGGAGGTGCTGTGTTCCTGGGTTGTGTGGGGAGGTGTTGTGTTCCTGGGTTGTGTGGGGATGGTGTTGTGTTCCTGGGTTGTGTGGGATGGTGTTGTGTTCCTGGGTTGTGTGGGCAGGTGTTGTGTTCCTGGGTTGTGTGGGATGGTGTTGTGTTCCTGGGTTGTGTGGGATGGTGCTGTGTTCCTGGGTTGTGTGGGATGGTGCTGTGTTCCTGGGTTGTGTGGGGAGGTGTTGTGTTCCTGGATTGTGTGGGGAGGTGCTGTGTTCCTGGGTTGTGTGGGGAGGTGTTGTGTTCCTGGGTTGTGTGGGGAGGTGTTGTGTTCCTGGGTTGTGTCCGGATGTGCTGTGTTCCTGGATTGTGTTGGGAGGTGTTGTGTTCCTGGGTTGTGTGGGGAGGTGTTGTGTTCCTGGGTTGTGTGGGGAGGTGTTGTGTTCCTGGTTTGTGTGGGATGGTGTTGTGTTCCTGGGTTGTGTGGGGAGGTGTTGTGTTCCTGGGTTGTGTGGGGAGGTGCTGTGTTCCTGGGTTGTGTGGGGAGGTGCTGTGTTTCTGGGTTGTGTGGGGAGGTGCTGTGTTTCTGGGTTGTGTGGGGAGGTGCTGTGTTCCTGGGTTGTGTCCGGAGGTGTTGTGTTCCTGGGTTGTGTGGGGAGGTGTTGTGTTCCTGGGTTGTGTGGGGAGGTGTTGTGTTCCTGGGTTGTGTGGGATGGTGTTGTGTTCCTGGGTTGTGTGGGGAGGTGTTGTGTTCCTGGGTTGTGTGGGGAGCTGCTGTGTTCCTGGGTTGTGTGGGATGGTGTTGTGTTCCTGGGTTGTGTGGGATGGTGTGTTCCTGGGTTGTGTCCGGAGGTGTTGTGTTCCTGGGTTGTGTGGGGAGGTGCTGTGTTCCTGGGTTGTGTGGGGAGGTGCTGTGTTCCTGGGTTGTGTGGGGAGGTGTTGTGTTCCTGGGTTGTGTCCGGAGGTGTTGTGTTCCTGGGTTGTGTGGGATGGTGTTGTGTTCCTGGGTTGTGTGGGGAGGTGCTGTGTTCCTGGGTTGTGTGGAATGGTGTTGTGTTCCTGGGTTGTGTGGGGAGGTGCTGTGTTCCTGGGTTCTGTCCGGAGGTGTTGTGTTCCTGGGTTGTGTGGGATGGTGTTGTGTTCCTGGGTTGTGTGGGATGGTGCTGTGTTCCTGGGTTGTGTGGGGAGGTGCTGTGTTCCTGGGTTGTGTGGGGAGGTGTTGTGTTCCTGGGTTGTGTGGGGAGGTGTTGTGTTCCTGGGTTGTGTGGGGAGGTGTTGTGTTCCTGGGTTGTGTGGGATGGTGTTATGTTCCTGGGTTGTGTGGGGAGGTGCTGTGTTCCTGGGTTGTGTGGGGAGGTGTTGTGTTCCTGGGTTGTGTGGGGAGGTGTTGTGTCCCTGGGTTGTGTGGGGAGGTGTTGTGTTCCTGGGTTGTGTGGGATGGTGTTGTGTTCCTGGGTTGTGTGGGGAGGTGCTGTGTTCCTGGGTTGTGTGGGGAGGTGCTGTGTTCCTGGGTTGTGTGGGATGGTGTTGTGTTCCTGGGTTGTGTGGGGAGGTGTTGTGTTCCTGGGTTGTGTGGGGAGGTGTTGTGTTCCTGGGTTGTGTGGGGAGGTGCTGTGTTCCTGGGTTGTGTGGGGAGGTGTTGTGTTCCTGGGTTGTGTGGGGAGGTGCTGTGTTCCTGGGTTGTGTGGGGAGGTGTTGTGTTCCTGGGTTGTGTGGGGAGGTGTTGTGTTCCTGGGTTGTGTGGGGAGGTGTTGTGTTCCTGGGTTGTGTGTGATGGTGTTGTGTTCCTGGGTTGTGTGGGGAGGTGCTGTGTTCCTGGGTTGTGTGGGGAGGTGCTGTGTTCCTGGGTTGTGTGGGATGGTGTTGTGTTCCTGGGTTGTGTGGGGAGGTGTTGTGTTCCTGGGTTGTGTGGGGAGGTGTTGTGTTCCTGGGTTGTGTGGGGAGGTGTTGTGTTCCTGGGTTGTGTGGGGAGGTGTTGTGTTCCTGGGTTGTGTGGGGAGGTGTTGTGTTCCTGGGTTGTGTGGGGAGGTGTTGTGTTCCTGGGTTGTGTGGGATGGTGCTGTGTTCCTGGGTTGTGTGGGGTGGTGTTGTGTTCCTGGGTTGTGTGGGATGGTGCTGTGTTCCTGGGTTGTGTGGGATGGTGTTGTGTTCCTGGGTTGTGTGGGGAGGTGTTGTGTTCCTGGGTTGTGTGGGGAGGTGTGTGTTCCTGGGTTGTGTGGGGAGGTGTTGTGTTCCTGGGTTGTGTGGGATGGTGTTGTGTTCCTGGGTTGTGTGGGATGATGTTGTGTTCCTGGGTTGTGTCCGGAGGTGTTGTGTTCCTGGGTTGTGTGGGGAGGTGTTGTGTTCCTGGGTTGTGTGGGGATGGTGTTGTGTTCCTGGGTTGTGTGGGGATGGTGTTGTGTTCCTGGGTTGTGTGGGATGGTATTGTGTTCCTGGGTTGTGTGGGCAGGTGTTGTGTTCCTGGGTTGTGTGGGATGGTGTTGTGTTCCTGGGTTGTGTGGGGAGGTGTTGTGTTCCTGGGTTGTGTGGGGAGGTGCTGTGTTCCTGGGTTGTGTGGGGAGGTGTTGTGTTCCTGGGTTGTGTGGGATGGTGCTGTGTTCCTGGGTTGTGTGGGGAGGTGTTGTGTTCCTGGGTTGTGTGGGGAGGTGTTGTGTTCCTGGGTTGTGTGGGGAGGTGCTGTGTTCCTGGGTTGTGTGGGATGGTGTTGTGTTCCTGGGTTGTGTGGGATGGTGTTGTGTTCCTGGGTTGTGTCCGGAGGTGTTGTGTTCCTGGGTTGTGTGGGGAGGTGTTGTGTTCCTGGGTTGTGTGGGATGGTGTTGTGTTCCTGGGTTGTGTGGGGAGGTGTTGTGTTCCTGGGTTGTGTCCGGAGGTGCTGTGTTCCTGGGTTGTGTGGGATGGTGTTGTGTTCCTGGGTTGTGTCCGGAGGTGCTGTGTTCCTGGGTTGTGTGGGGAGGTGTTGTGTTCCTGGGTTGTGTGGGGATGGTGTTGTGTTCCTGGGTTGTGTGGGATGGTGTTGTGTTTCTGGGTTGTGTGGGCAGGTGTTGTGTTCCTGGGTTGTGTGGGATGGTGTTGTGTTCCTGGGTTGTGTGGGATGGTGCTGTGTTCCTGGGTTGTCTGGGATGGTGTTGTGTTCCTGGATTGTGTTGGGAGGTGTTGTGTTCCTGGGTTGTGTGGGGAGGTGTTGTGTTCCTGGGTTGTGTGGGATTGTGTTGTGTTCCTGGATTGTGTGGGATGCTGTTGTGTTCCTGGGTTGTGTGGGATGGTGTTGTGTTCCTGGGTTGTGTGGGGAGGTGTTGTGTTCCTGGGTTGTGTGGGGAGGTGTTGTGTTCCTGGGTTGTGTGGGATGGTGTTGTGTTCCTGGGTTGTGTGGGGAGGTGTTGTGTTCCTGGGTTGTGTGGGGAGGTGTTGTGTTCCTGGGTTGTGTGGGGAGGTGCTGTGTTCCTGGGTTGTGTGGGGAGGTGCTGTGTTTCTGGGTTGTGTGGGGAGGTGCTGTGTTTCTGGGTTGTGTGGGGAGGTGCTGTGTTCCTGGGTTGTGTCCGGAGGTGTTGTGTTCCTGGGTTGTGTGGGGAGGTGTTGTGTTCCTGGGTTGTGTGGGGAGGTGTTGTGTTTCTGGGTTGTGTGGGGAGGTGTTGTGTTCCTGGGTTGTGTGGGGAGGTGCTGTGTTCCTGGGTTGTGTGGGATGGTGTTGTGTTTCTGGGTTGTGTGGGGAGGTGTTGTGTTCCTGGGTTGTGTGGGGAGGTGCTGTGTTCCTGGGTTGTGTGGGATGGTGTTGTGTTCCTGGGTTGTGTGGGGAGGTGCTGTGTTCCTGGGTTGTGTCCGGAGGTGTTGTGTTCCTGGGTTGTGTGGGGAGGTGTTGTGTTCCTGGGTTGTGTGGGGATGGTGTTGTGTTCCTGGGTTGTGTGGGGATGGTGTTGTGTTCCTGGGTTGTGTGGGATGGTATTGTGTTCCTGGGTTGTGTGGGCAGGTGTTGTGTTCCTGGGTTGTGTGGGATGGTGTTGTGTTCCTGGGTTGTGTGGGGAGGTGTTGTGTTCCTGGGTTGTGTGGGGAGGTGCTGTGTTCCTGGGTTGTGTGGGGAGGTGTTGTGTTCCTGGGTTGTGTGGGATGGTGCTGTGTTCCTGGGTTGTGTGGGGAGGTGTTGTGTTCCTGGGTTGTGTGGGGAGGTGTTGTGTTCCTGGGTTGTGTGGGGAGGTGCTGTGTTCCTGGGTTGTGTGGGATGGTGTTGTGTTCCTGGGTTGTGTGGGGAGGTGTTGTGTTCCTGGGTTGTGTCCGGAGGTGCTGTGTTCCTGGGTTGTGTGGGATGGTGTTGTGTTCCTGGGTTGTGTCCGGAGGTGCTGTGTTCCTGGGTTGTGTGGGGAGGTGTTGTGTTCCTGGGTTGTGTGGGGATGGTGTTGTGTTCCTGGGTTGTGTGGGATGGTGTTGTGTTTCTGGGTTGTGTGGGCAGGTGTTGTGTTCCTGGGTTGTGTGGGATGGTGTTGTGTTCCTGGGTTGTGTGGGATGGTGCTGTGTTCCTGGGTTGTCTGGGATGGTGTTGTGTTCCTGGATTGTGTTGGGAGGTGTTGTGTTCCTGGGTTGTGTGGGGAGGTGTTGTGTTCCTGGGTTGTGTGGGATTGTGTTGTGTTCCTGGATTGTGTGGGATGCTGTTGTGTTCCTGGGTTGTGTGGGATGGTGTTGTGTTCCTGGGTTGTGTGGGGAGGTGTTGTGTTCCTGGGTTGTGTGGGGAGGTGTTGTGTTCCTGGGTTGTGTGGGATGGTGTTGTGTTCCTGGGTTGTGTGGGGAGGTGTTGTGTTCCTGGGTTGTGTGGGGAGGTGTTGTGTTCCTGGGTTGTGTGGAGAGGTGTTGTGTTCCTGGGTTGTGTGGGGAGGTGTTGTGTTCCTGGGTTGTGTGGGGAGGTGCTGTGTTCCTGGGTTGTGTGGGGAGGTGCTGTGTTTCTGGGTTGTGTGGGGAGGTGCTGTGTTTCTGGGTTGTGTGGGGAGGTGCTGTGTTCCTGGGTTGTGTCCGGAGGTGTTGTGTTCCTGGGTTGTGTGGGGAGGTGTTGTGTTCCTGGGTTGTGTGGGGAGGTGTTGTGTTTCTGGGTTGTGTGGGGAGGTGTTGTGTTCCTGGGTTGTGTGGGGAGGTGCTGTGTTCCTGGGTTGTGTGGGATGGTGTTGTGTTTCTGGGTTGTGTGGGGAGGTGTTGTGTTCCTGGGTTGTGTGGGGAGGTGCTGTGTTCCTGGGTTGTGTGGGATGGTGTTGTGTTCCTGGGTTGTGTGGGGAGGTGCTGTGTTCCTGGGTTGTGTGGGATGGTGTTGTGTTCCTGGCTTGTGTGGGGAGGTGCTGTGTTCCTGGATTGTGTGGGGAGGTGTTGTGTTCCTGGGTTGTGTGGGGAGGTGTTGTGTTCCTGGGTTGTGTGGGATGGTGTTGTGTTCCTGGGTTGTGTGGGGAGGTGCTGTGTTCCTGGGTTGTGTGGGATGGTGTTGTGTTCCTGGGTTGTGTGGGGAGGTGCTGTGTTCCTGGATTGTGTGGGGAGGTGTTGTGTTCCTGGGTTGTGTGGGATGGTGTTGTGTTCCTGGGTTGTGTGGGGAGGTGCTGTGTTCCTGGATTGTGTGGGATGGTGTTGTGTTCCTGGGTTGTGTGGGGAGGTGCTGTGTTCCTGGGTTGTGTGGGGTGGTGTTGTGTTCCTGGGTTGTGTGGGATGGTGTTGTGTTCCTGGGTTGTGTGGGGAGGTGCTGTGTTCCTGGGTTGTGTGGGATGGTGTTGTGTTCCTGGGTTGTGTGGGGAGGTGCTGTGTTCCTGGATTGTGTGGGGAGGTGTTGTGTTCCTGGGTTGTGTGGGGAGGTGTTGTGTTCCTGGGTTGTGTGGGATGGTGTTGTGTTCCTGGGTTGTGTGGGGAGGTGTTGTGTTCCTGGGTTGTGTGGGGAGGTGTTGTGTTCCTGGGTTGTGTGGGATGGTGTTGTGTTCCTGGGTTGTGTGGGGAGGTGTTATGTTCCTGGGTTGTGTGGGATGGTGTTGTGTTCCTGGGTTGTGTGGGGATGGTGTTGTGTTCCTGGGTTGTGTGGGGAGGTGTTGTGTTCCTGGGTTGTGTGGGGAGGTGTTGTGTTCCTGGGTTGTGTGGGATGGTGTTGTGTTCCTGGGTTGTGTGGGGAGGTGTTGTGTTCCTGGGTTGTGTGGGGAGGTGCTGTGTTCCTGGATTGTGTGGGGAGGTGCTGTGTTCCTGGGTTGTGTGGGGAGGTGCTGTGTTCCTGGGTTGTGTGTGATGTGCAGGCATATGTTGTGTTCCTGGTTCGATCACTGTGCTTCGATTGATGTAACTTAAGTGCTTTTATTACAGGACTCACATGCAGGACCTCAAGGACATCACCAATAATATCCACTATGAGAACTTCCGAAGTCGGAAGCTGGCAGCAGTAACTGGCAGCGGGGTTGATACCTGTAAAACAAAAGGCCCCCTCACCAGGTGAGTCACTTTTGGTACATTCATGAGGCAAACAAGCCGCTGCTCCCATGTATTTCCACCTATCTTTGGCAGCATTCGGCCCACATCTCAGAACAAGATCTGAATTTAGCTTCAAGGTGAGCAAATTAGAAACTGTGGGGCATCAGGGGTTCTCCTAGACTTGGACTGAGGCGGGGCGGCATCGTAGAGGGAGCTTTACTCTCTGTCTAACCCGTGCTGTACCTGCCCTGGGAGTGTTTGATGGGACAGTGTAGAGGGAGCTTTACTCTCTGTCTAACCCGTGCTGTCCCTGCCCTGGGAGTGTTTGATGGGACAGTGTAGAGGGAGCTTTACTCTGTATCTAACCCGTGCTGTCCCTGCCCTGGGAGTGTTTGATGGGACAGTGTAGAGGGAGCTTTACTCTCTGTCTAACCCGTGCTGTACCTGCCCTGGGAGTGTTTGATGGGACAGTGTAGAGGGAGATTTACTCTGTATCTAACCCGTGCTGTACCTGCCCTGGGAGGGTTTGATGGGACAGTGTAGAGGAAGCTTTACTCTGTATCTAACCCGTGCTGTCCCTGCCCTGGGAGTGTTTGATGGGACAGTGTAGAGGGAGCTTTACTCTGTATCTAACCCGTGCTGTCCCTGCCCTGGGAGTGTTCGTGATTTGTCAAACACAATTTCCCTTTCATAATACCATGTTGACTCTGCCTCGTCTTATTATAAGGAATCTTACAACACCAGGTTATAGTCCAACAGTTTTATTTGAAAATCACAAGCTTTCAGAGCTTACCTCCCTCATCAGGTGAGTGAGTGAAGCATATCTTATATTAGGCTGGGAGGCGATCACAGCAATCAAAGGTGTCGTTGGTGTTCAGACAGGTTAGCCACGGAAAACATTACATCCCAGTGTACTGAATACACAGTGGGTCAGATTACACAGACAGATAGAGAAAGAGACCCGAAAGGCAGAGAGAGAGAAAATGTCCAGTTGTATTAAAAACAGATAACTTTTTTTTCCGCTGGTGGGGTTACGTGTAGCGTGACATGAACCCAAGATCCCGGTTGAGGCCGTCCTCATGGGTGCGGAACTTGGCTATCAATTTCTGCTCGACGATTTTGCGTTGTCGTGTGTCTCGAAGGCCGCCTTGGAGAACGCTTACCCGAAGATCGGTGGCTGAATGTCCTTGACTGCTGAAGTGTTCCCCAACTGGGAGGGAACCCTCCTGTCTGGCGATTGTTGCGCGGTGTCCGTTCATCCGTTGTCGCAGTGTCTGCATGGTCTCGCCAATGTACCATGCTCCGGGGCATCCTTTCCTGCAACGTATGAGGTAGACAAAGTTGGCCGAGTCACAGGAGTATGAACCATGTACCTGGTGGGTGGTGTCCTCTCGTGTGATGGTGGTATCTGTGTCGATGATCTGGCATGTCTTGCAGAGGTTGCCGTGGCAGGGTTGTGTGGTGTCGTGGACGCTGTTCTCCTGAAAGAATAAGTTTCTTTCTTGGACACACGAATCTCCATCAAAGACGGGCACCTCAGCACCTCACTCTACCGCAAGCCCACGGACAACCTCACGATGCTCCACTTTTCCAGCTTCCACCCTAACCACGTCAAAGAGGCCATCCCCTATGGACAGGCCCCGCGAATACACAGGATCTGCTCAGACGAGGAGGAACGCAATGGACACCGACAGACGCTGAAAGACGCCCTAGTAAGAACGGGATATGACACTCGACTCGTTGATCGACAGTTCCGACAAACCACAGCGAAGAATCGTATAGACCTCCTCAGAAGACAAACACGGGACGCAACCAACACAGTACCCTTCGTCGTCCAGTACTTCCCCAGAGCGGAGAAACTACGCCATGTTCTCCGCAGCCTTCAACATGTCATCGATGACGACGAGCGCCTCGCTAAGGCCATCCCCACGCCTCCACTACTCGCCTTCAAACAGCCACCCAACCTCAAACAAACCATCGTTCGCAGCAAATTACCCAGCTTTCAGGAGAACAGCATCCACGACACCACACAACCCTGCCACAGCAAAATCTAAAGAGAAAAGTTTACAAGCTCTTATTTCTTGATTAATACTCTGTCCAACAGTATAACTACTGTTGGGGGGCCTATAAACTACTCCCACCAGTGTTTTCTGCCCCTTATTTCTAATTTCCACCCATACTGATACTACTTGCTGATCTTCCGAGCCCAGATCCTTTCTCACCACTGTCCTTATCTCATCCTTTATTATCAGCTACACCCCCTCCCTTTCCATTTTGTCTGCCTTTTCGAAAAGTCAAGTACCCTGGAATATTTAGTTGCCAACCTTGGTCACCTTGTAAACTCGTCCCAGTATTGGCTCCTGGATCAAACCCATTTATCTCTATTTGTGCCATTAATTCATCTATCTTATTAACGAATGCTTCGTGCATTCAGATAAAGCACCTTTAATTTAAACTTTCTACTATGTTTCCCTGATTTAACCTTGTTCACTGAAGCATTATTACCACTAAACACTCTGTCCCTTCCTGACACAGTCCATTTATCTTTACCCAAATCGCTACACTGCTCTACGGCCTTGACTTTTCTCTATAGATTTATAAATTTACCCTGATCTGAACCCTGCCCCCCACACCCGCTTTTTAATTTAAAGCTCTATCGCTGTAGTTATTCGGTTCGCCAGGGCACTGGTCCCAGCCCGGTTTAAGTGAAGCCCATCCCAATGGAACAGCTCCCTCTTTCCCCAGTACTGGTGCCAGTACCCCATGAATCGAAACCCCTGTCTCCCACACCCCTCTTTGAGCCAGGCGTTTAACTCTCTGCTCTGTTTGACCCTATGCCAATTTGCGCATGGCTCAGGTAGTAATCCAGATATTATTACCTTTGAGGTTCTGCTTATTAGTTTGGATCCGAGCTCCTCAAACTCCCTCAGCAGAACCTCATTCCTAGTTCTCCCTATGTCGTTGGTTCCTACATGGACCACGACAACTGGATCCTCCCCCTCATGCTCCGAGTTCTTCTCCAACTGCAAGGAGATGTCCTCAACCCTGGTAGGCAACATGGCCTTTAGGACTCCCGGTCGTGGCTGCAGAGAACAGTATCTATCCCCTACCACTACTATGTTCCTTTTTACTCCCCACACTTGAATGGCCTCCTGTACCAGGCTGCCGTGATCAAATTGCTCATCCACCCTGCAGCTCTTGTTCTCATCCACACAGGTAGCAAGTACCTCGTACCTGTTGTCAAGGTCAAAGGCTGAGGCTCCTCCATCACTGCATCCTGGGTCCCCATAATACCTGCCTGACTCGCAGTCACGTTCTGCTGTCCCTGACCACTGAACAAATCTAAACTACAACAACAACAACTTGCATTTATATAGCGCCTTTAATGGAGTAAAACGTCCCAAGGCGCTTCACAGGAGCGTTTTAATACAAAATTTAACACCGAGCCACATGAGATTAGAAAAAATTTCTACACACAAAGGGTGGTAGAAGTTTGGAACTCTCTTCCGCAAACGGCAATTGATACTAGCTCAATTGCTAAATTTAAATCTGAGATAGATAGCTTTTTGGCAACCAAGGGTATTAAGGGATATGGGCCAAAGGCAGGTATATGGAGTTAGATCACAGATCAGCCATGATCTTATCAAATGGCGGAGCAGGCACGAGGGGCTGAATGGCCTACTCCTGTTCCTATGTTCCTAACATGAGTTATTAGGACAGATCACCAAAAGCTTGGTCAAAGAGGGAGGTTTTTAGGAGCGTATTAGAGGAGGAGAGATAGGTGGAGAGGTTTAGGGAGGGAGTTCCAGAGCTTAGGGCCTAGGGAGCTGAAGGCACGGCCACCAATGGTGGAGCGATTAAAATCGGGGATGTGCAAGAAGCCAGAATTGGAGGAACGCAGAGATCTCGGAGGGTTGTAGGGCTGGAGGAGGTTACAGAGATAGGGAGGGGCGAGGCCATGGAGGGATTTGAACACAAGGATGAGCATTTTAAAATCGGCGTTCCTGGACCGGGAGCCAATGTGGGACAGTGGGCACAGGGGTGATGGGTGAACGGAACTTGGTGCGAGTTATAATATGGGCAGCAGAGTTTTGGATGAGCTCAAATTTATGGAGGGTGTAAGATGGGAGGCCAGGAGAGCATTGGAATAGTCCAGTCTGGAGGTAACAAAGGCAGGGATGAGAGTTTCAGCAGCAGATGAGCTGAGGCAGGAGCGGAAACGGGCGAAGATCCGGAGGTGGAAGTCAACGGTCTTGGTGACGGAGAGGATATGTGGTCGGAAGCTCAGCTCAGGGTCAAATAGGATGCAGAGGTTGCAAATGGTCTGGTTCAGCCTCAGACAGTGGCCAGGGAGAGGGATGGAGTTTGTGGTAGGGACCGAAGACAATGGCTTCGGTCTTCCCAATATTTAGTTGGAGGAAATTTCTGCTCATCCAGTACTGGCTGTTGGAAAAGCAGCGTGACAAATGAGAGAGAGTGGAGGGGTCGAGAGAGGTGGTGGTGAGGTAGAGCTGGGTGTCGTCAGTGTACATGTGGAACCTGACGTGTTTTTGGATGATGCCGTGATGTCACCGAGGGGCAGCATGTAGATGAGAAATAAGAGGGGGGACTCCAGAGGTAACAGTGTGGGAAGAGAAGCCATTGCAGGAGATTCTCTGGCTACGACTGGATAGATAAGAATGGAACCAGGCGAGGGCAGTCCCTCCCAGCTGGATGAGGGAGGAGAGGCGTTGGAGGAGGATGGTGTGGTCAACCGTGTCAAAGGCTGCAGACAGATTAGAAGGATGAGGAGGGACGGTTTACCATCGTCACAGTCACACAGGATGTCGTTTGTTACTTTGATAAGGGCTGTTTCAATGCTGCAGCAGGGGTGGAAACCTGATTGGAGGCAACATCAGGTTCAAGAACTTTGGAGAGGAAAGGGAGGTTGGAGATGGGGCGGTAGTTTGCAAGGATAGAGGGGTCAAGGGTGGGTTTTTTGAGGAGGGGGTTGATGACAGCGGATTTGATGGGGCAGGTGACAGTACCTGAGGAGAGGGAACCGTTAACAATATCAGCAACATGGGGGCCAGGAAGGGAAGTTGGGTGGTCAGCAGTTTAGTGGTACTACTATTTAACTATCACCTAACCTAAGGGGTGTGACTGCCTCCTGGCTCAAAGTGTCCAGATAACTCTGAGCTGACGTTCCTCGAGCTGCAGATGTGGGTACTCGGGATCTCGCTGGTCTCCACCAACTCCCACATGCTGCAGTTACGACACACCACCTGCCCTGCCATCCCTATATAACCTCGTTTTATACATATAGTTAATCAAAGATTTTATGTAATTAATTGACTTGGTTTATTTTTATTTTTTTTAAACAAATTAATTTATCTACTTTAAACTAGTTTCCCGCTCTTTTTAACTGTTTAGTTTTAAGGCTTTTTAAACACTACTGCTTTAAACACAATATCCACTAAAACTACTTACCAATAGACCAAATACTTCAATTGACTTACTCTCGGCGCTCCTCTGTGACCTCAATTTTTGTCTTTTTTTGATTTCACTACTCGGATCCACTCTCTCTGAGGCTTTTATTGGCCCTTTTAGAGGGAGCTTTACTCTGTATCTACCCCGTGCTGAACCTGCCCTGGGAGTGTTTGATGGGACAGTGTAGAGGGAGCTTTACTCTGTATCTACCCCGTGCTGAACCTGCCCTGGGAGTGTTTGATGGGACAGTGTAGAGGGAGCTTTACTCTGTATCTACCCCGTGCTGAACCTGCCCTGGGAGTGTTTGATGGGACAGTGTAGAGGGAGCTTTACTCTGTATCTAACCCGTGCTGTACCTGCCCTGGGAGTGTTTGATGGGACAGTGTAGAGGGATCCACTGTCTTTCTCTGACTGCCTGGTGTAGAGGAAGTTGCCAAGCTCATAATGTGGTAGCTGCTGCCTTGGTGTCTCTGGTTCAGGAGGGGGGTGTTTTTCCTCGTGTAGTTGACAGGAATGTCCCAACTGTGCAGCGTGGAGTGTTGTGGGTTGGACACCAGCTTTGTGTTGATGTATTTAGCTGTTTTCAATCACAGGAGCCCATTAGCTGAGATGGAAGAGGAGCGTCGAGAGCACGTGACCAAGATGAAGAAGATGGAGACAGAGATGGAGCAGGTCTTTGAGATGAAGGTCAAGGAAAAGAAACAGAAACTGAAGGACTCCGAGAACGAGGTACTCACCCACTGCCCGCCCCGGAGCACCCGCCGCCATCTCTCTTTCTCTCTTCCCCCCCCGGCCGCCCTCAATCCCCCTCTCGGTCGCCCTCCGCCCCGGTCCCCCTCTCTGTCGCCCTCCGCCCCGGTCCCCCTCTCTGTCGCCCTCCGCCCCGGTCCCCCTCTCGGTCGCCCTCCGCCCCGGTCCCCCTCTCTGTCGCCCTCCGCCCCGGTCCCCCTCTCTGTCGCCCTCCGCCCCGGTCCCCCTCTCTGTCGCCCTCCGCCCCGGTCCCCCTCTCTGTCGCCCTCCGCCCCGGTCCCCCTCTCTGTCGCCCTCCGCCCCGGTCCCCCTCTCTGTCGCCCTCCGCCCCGGTCCCCCTCTCTGTCGCCCTCCGCCCCGGTCCCCCTCTCTGTCGCCCTCCGCCCCGGTCCCCCTCTCTGTCGCCCTCCGCCCCGGTCCCCCTCTCTGTCGCCCTCCGCCCCGGTCCCCCTCTCTGTCGCCCTCCGCCCCGGTCCCCCTCTCTGTCGCCCTCCGCCCCGGTCCCCCTCTCTGTCGCCCTCCGCCCCGGTCCCCCTCTCTGTCGCCCTCCGCCCCGGTCCCCCTCTCTGTCGCCCTCCGCCCCGGTCCCCCTCTCTGTCGCCCTCCGCCCCGGTCCCCCTCTCTGTCGCCCTCCGCCCCGGTCCCCCTCTCTGTCGCCCTCCGCCCCGGTCCCCCTCTCTGTCGCCCTCCGCCCCGGTCCCCCTCTCTGTCGCCCTCCGCCCCGGTCCCCCTCTCTGTCGCCCTCCGCCCCGGTCCCCCTCTCTGTCGCCCTCCGCCCCAATCCCCCTCTCTGTCGCCCTCCGCCCCGGTCCCCCTCTCTGTCGCCCTCCGCCCCGGTCCCCCTCTCTGTCGCCCTCCGCCCCGGTCCCCCTCTCTGTCGCCCTCCGCCCCGGTCCCCCTCTCTGTCGCCCTCCGCCCCGGTCCCCCTCTCTGTCGCCCTCCGCCCCGGTCCCCCTCTCTGTCGCCCTCCGCCCCGGTCCCCCTCTCTGTCGCCCTCCGCCCCGGTCCCCCTCTCTGTCGCCCTCCGCCCCGGTCCCCCTCTCTGTCGCCCTCCGCCCCGGTCCCCCTCTCTGTCGCCCTCCGCCCCGGTCCCCCTCTCTGTCGCCCTCCGCCCCGGTCCCCCTCTCTGTCGCCCTCCGCCCCGGTCCCCCTCTCTGTCGCCCTCCGCCCCGGTCCCCCTCTCTGTCGCCCTCCGCCCCGGTCCCCCTCTCTGTCGCCCTCCGCCCCGGTCCCCCTCTCTGTCGCCCTCCGCCCCGGTCCCCCTCTCTGTCGCCCTCCGCCCCAATCCCCCTCTCTGTCGCCCTCCGCCCCGGTCCCCCTCTCTGTCGCCCTCCGCCCCGGTCCCCCTCTCTGTCGCCCTCCGCCCCGGTCCCCCTCTCTGTCGCCCTCCACCCCGGTCCCCCTCTCTGTCGCCCTCCGCCCCGGTCCCCCTCTCTGTCGCCCTCCGCCCCGGTCCCCCTCTCTGTCGCCCTCCGCCCCGGTCCCCCTCTCTGTCGCCCTCCGCCCCGGTCCCCCTCTCTGTCGCCCTCCGCCCCGGTCCCCCTCTCTGTCGCCCTCCGCCCCGGTCCCCCTCTCTGTCGCCCTCCGCCCCGGTCCCCCTCTCTGTCGCCCTCCGCCCCGGTCCCCCTCTCTGTCGCCCTCCGCCCCGGTCCCCCTCTCTGTCGCCCTCCGCCCCGGTCCCCCTCTCTGTCGCCCTCCGCCCCGGTCCCCCTCTCTGTCGCCCTCCGCCCCGGTCCCCCTCTCTGTCGCCCTCCGCCCCGGTCCCCCTCTCTGTCGCCCTCCGCCCCGGTCCCCCTCTCTGTCGCCCTCCGCCCCGGTCCCCCTCTCTGTCGCCCTCCGCCCCGGTCCCCCTCTCTGTCGCCCTCCGCCCCGGTCCCCCTCTCTGTCGCCCTCCGCCCCGGTCCCCCTCTCTGTCGCCCTCCGCCCCGGTCCCCCTCTCTGTCGCCCTCCGCCCCGGTCCCCCTCTCTGTCGCCCTCCGCCCCGGTCCCCCTCTCTGTCGCCCTCCGCCCCAATCCCCCTCTCTGTCGCCCTCCAGCTGCAGCGCCGACACGAGCAGATGAAGAAGAACCTGGAGGCTCAGTACAAGGAGCTGGAGGAGAAAAGGAAGCAGTTTGAAGAGGAGAAAGCATCGTGGGAGGTGGAACAACGCCTGCTGGAACAGCAGAGGCTTGACGCATCAAAGTAAGTCACAGTGTGAGAGAGAGAGAGAGAGAGAGGGAGACAGGGACCGTGTGGGTGGGACCATATTTGTGTGTGTATGTGTACAGGTCAATCAGTCTAACGCCTGTGGTGGGAAAACAACTGGAGGTCATTGTCAAGTACAAAATTAATTCTTAATTGGAGAAGCATGGATTTGTTAAAGGCAAATAGTGTCTGACTAACCTGATGAAGTTCTTTGCTGAAGTAACAGAAAGGGTTGATGAAGGTAGTGCAGTAGATGTTTGATAAAGTACCACATAACAGATATATTCAGAAAATAGAAGCACATGGGATTAAAGGGATAAGAGGCAGAGAGTAGTGGTGAACAGATGTTTTTTTTGACTGGAGAGAAGTACGCAGTGGGATCCCCCATGGGTTGGTATTAGGACCATTTGTTTTCTTATATATAAATGACGCGGACTTGGGTATAGGGAGTACAGTTTCAAAGTTTGTGGATGATACAAAACTCGTTAACGTAGTGGATAGTGTGGAGGATAGTAACAGACTTCAGGAGGGCATAGGCAGACTGGTGAAATGGGCAGACAGATGGCAGATGCAATTTAATGTGGATAAGTGTGAAGTGATGCACTTTGGGAGGAACAATATGGAGAGACAGTATAATCTAAATGGGACTATTTTGACAGGGGTGCAAGAGCAGAGAGACCTGGGGTACAAAGTCACAAATCTTCGAAGATGGCAGGGCAAGTTGATAAGGTGGTTAAGAAAGCATATGGGATCCTGGGCTTTGTAAATAGAGGCATAGAGTACAAAAATAAGGAAGTTATGCAAAACCTTTATGAAACACTGGTTAGGCCCCAGCAGGAGTATTGTGTCCAATTCTGGGCACCGCACTTTAGGAAGATGTCAAGGCCTTGGAGAGGGTGCAGAGGAGATTTACTAGGATGGTCCCAGGGATGAGAGACTTCAGTTACATGGAGAGACTGGAGAAACGGGGATTGTTGTCCTTAGAACAGAGAAGGTTAAGGGGAGACCTGATAGAAGTATTCAAAATAATGGGGGGTTTTGATAGAGCAAGTAGGGAGAAACTGTTTCCTCTGGCAATGGATCGGTAACCAGAGGTCACAGATTTAAAATAATTCGCAAAAGAACTAGAGGGGAAATGAGGAGAAATTTTTTCACACAGAGGGTTATTAAGATCCGGAACGCACCACCTGAAAGGGTGGTGGAATCAGATTCCATAGGAACTTTCAAAAGGCAATTGGACATGTTGGGGACTGTCCCCGGTAATCGGGGATTGGTGGGGGAGGGTCCCCGGTAATCGGGGATTGGTGGGGGAGGGTGCCCGGTAATCGGGGATTGGTGAGGGAGGGTCCCCGGTAATCGGGGATTGGTGGGGGACTGTCCCCGGTAATCGGGGATTGGTAGGGGAGGGTGCCCGGTAATCGGGGATTGGTGGGAGAGGGTCCCCGGTAATCGGGGATTGGTGGGGGAGGGTCCCCGGTAATCGGGGATTGGTGAGGGAGGGTCCCCGGTAATCGGGGATTGGTGGGGGAGGGTCCCCGGTAATCGGGGATTGGTGGGGGAGGGTCCCCGGTAATCGGGGATTGGTGGGGGAGGGTCCCCGGTAATCGGGGATTGGTGGGAGAGGGTCCCCGGTAATCGGGGATTGGTGAGGGAGGGTCCCCGGTAATCGGGGATTGGTGAGGGAGGGTCCCCGGTAATCGGGGATTGGTGAGGGAGGGTCCCCGGTAATCGGGGATTGGTGGGGGAGGGTCCCCGGTAATCGGGGATTGGTGAGGGAGGGTCCCCGGTAATCGGGGATTGGTGGGGGAGGGTGCCCGGTAATCGGGGATTGGTGGGGGAGGGTGCCCGGTAATCGGGGATTGGTGGGGGAGGGTGCCCGGTAATCGGGGATTGGTGGGGGAGGGTCCCCGGTAATCGGGGATTGGTGGGGGAGGGTCCCCGGTAATCGGGGATTGGTGGGGGAGGGTGCCCGGTAAACGGGGATTGGTGGGGGAGGGTCCCCGGTAATCGGGGATTGGTGGGGGAGGGTCCCCGGTAATCGGGGATTGGTGGGGGAGGGTGCCCGGTAATCGGGGATTGGTGGGGGAGGGTCCCCGGTAAACGGGGATTGGTGGGGGAGGGTGCCCGGTAAACGGGGATTGGTGGGGGAGGGTGCCCGGTAATCGGGGATTGGTGGGGGAGGGTGCCCGGTAATCGGGGATTGGTGAGGGAGGGTCCCCGGTAATCGGGGATTGGTGGGGGAGGGTCCCCGGTAATCGGGGATTGGTGAGGGAGGGTGCCCGGTAATCGGGGATTGGTGGGGGAGGGTGCCCGGTAATCGGGGATTGGTGAGGGAGGGTCCCCGGTAATCGGGGATTGGTGAGGGAGGGTCCCCGGTAATCGGGGATTGGTGGGGGAGGGTCCCCGGTAATCGGGGATTGGTGGGGGAGGGTCCCCGGTAATCGGGGATTGGTGGGGGAGGGTGCCCGGTAATCGGGGATTGGTGGGAGAGGGTCCCCGGTAATCGGGGATTGGTGGGGGAGGGTCCCCGGTAATCGGGGATTGGTGGGGGAGGGTCCCCGGTAATCGGGGATTGGTGAGGGAGGGTGCCCGGTAATCGGGGATTGGTGAGGGAGGGTGCCCGGTAATCGGGGATTGGTGAGGGAGGGTCCCCGGTAATCGGGGATTGGTGAGGGAGGGTCCCCGGTAATCGGGGATTGGTGGGGGAGGGTGCCCGGTAATCGGGGATTGGTGGGGGAGGGTGCCCGGTAATCGGGGATTGGTGGGGGAGGGTGCCCGGTAAACGGGGATTGGTGGGGGAGGGTGCCCGGTAATCGGGGGCGATAGGGGATTGGTGGGGGAGGGTGCCCGGTAATCGGGGGCGATAGGGGATTGGTGGGGGAGGGTCCCCGGTATTCGGGGGAGATCAGTGGGAGAGGGTCCCTGGTGATCGGGGATTGGTGGGGGAGGGTCCCCGGTGATCGGGATTGGTGGGGGAGGGTCCCCGGTAATCGGGGGAGATCGGGGATTAGTGGGGGAGGGTCCCTGGTAATGGGGGGAGATCGGGGATTGGTGGGAGAGGGTCCCTGGTAATCGGGGATTGGTGGGGGAGGGTCCCTGGTAATCGGGGGCTGGTGGGAGAGGGTCCCTGGTGATCGGGGATTGGTGGGAGAGGGTCCCCGGTGATCGGGGATTGGTGGGAGAGGGTCCCTGGAGATCGGGGATTGGTGGGAGAGGGTCCCCGGTGATCGGGGATTGGTGGGAGAGGGTCCCCGGTGATCGGGGATTGGTGGGAGAGGGTCCCCGGTAATCGGGGATTGGTGGGAGAGGGTCCCCGGTAATCGGGGATTGGTGGAAGAGGGTCCCCGGTAATCGGGGATTGGTGGGAGAGGGTCCCCGGTAATCGGGGATTGGTGAGGGAGGGTCCCCGGTAATCGGGGATTGGTGGGGGAGGGTCCCCGGTAATCGGGGATTGGTGGGGGAGGGTCCCCGGTAATCGGGGATTGGTGGGGGAGGGTCCCCGGTAATCGGGGATTGGTGGGGGAGGGTCCCCGGTAATCGGGGATTGGTGGGGGAGGGTCCCCGGTAATCGGGGATTGGTGGGGGAGGGTCCCCGGTAATCGGGGATTGGTGGGGGAGGGTGCCCGGTAATCGGGGATTGGTGGGAGAGGGTCCCCGGTAAACGGGGATTGGTGGGAGAGGGTCCCCGGTAATCGGGGATTGGTGGGGGAGGGTCCCCGGTAATCGGGGATTGGTGGGGGAGGGTGCCCGGTAATCGGGGATTGGTGAGGGAGGGTGCCCGGTAATCGGGGATTGGTGGGGGAGGGTGCCCGGTAATCGGGGATTGGTGAGGGAGGGTCCCCGGTAAACGGGGATTGGTGAGGGAGGGTCCCCGGTAATCGGGGATTGGTGGGGGAGGGTGCCCGGTAATCGGGGATTGGTGAGGGAGGGTGCCCGGTAATCGGGGATTGGTGAGGGAGGGTGCCCGGTAATCGGGGATTGGTGAGGGAGGGTGCCCGGTAATCGGGGATTGGTGAGGGAGGGTGCCCGGTAATCGGGGATTGGTGAGGGAGGGTGCCCGGTAATCGGGGGCGATAGGGGATTGGTGAGGGAGGGTCCCTGGTAATCGAGGGCTGGTGGGGTGGGTCCCCGGTATTCGGGGGAGATCAGTGGGAGAGGGTCCCTGGTGATCGGGGATTGGTGGGGGAGGGTCCCCGGTGATCGGGATTGGTGGGGGAGGGTCCCCGGTAATCGGGATTGGTGGGGGAGGGTCCCCGGTAATCGGGGGAGATCGGGGATTAGTGGGGGAGGGTCCCTGGTAATGGGGGGAGATCGGGGATTGGTGAGGGAGGGTCCCTGGTAATCGGGGGCTGGTGGGAGAGGGTCCCTGGTAATCGGGGATTGGTGGGGGAGGGTCCCTGGTAATCGGGGGCTGGTGGGAGAGGGTCCCTGGTAATCGGGGATTGGTGGGGGAGGGTCCCTGGTAATCGGGGGCTGGTGGGAGAGGGTCCCTGGTGATCGGGGATTGGTGGGAGAGGGTCCCTGGAGATCGGGGATTGGTGGGAGAGGGTCCCCGGTGATCGGGGATTGGTGGGAGAGGGTCCCCGGTGATCGGGGATTGGTGGGAGAAGGTCCCCGGTAATCGGGGATTGGTGGGAGAGGGTCCCCGGTAATCGGGGATTGGTGGAAGAGGGTCCCCGGTAATCGGGGATTGGTGGGAGAGGGTCCCCGGTAATCGGGGATTGGTGGGAGAGGGTCCCCGGTAATCGGGGATTGGTGGGAGAGGGTCCCCGGTAATCGGGGATTGGTTGGGAGAGGGTCCCCGGTAATCGGGGATTGGTGGGAGAGGGTCCCCGGTAATCGGGGATTGGTGGGAGAGGGTCCCCGGTAATCGGGGATTGGTGGGAGAGGGTCCCCGGTAATCGGGGATTGGTGGGAGAGGGTCCCCGGTAATCGGGGATTGGTTGGGAGAGGGTCCCCGGTAATCGGGGATTGGTGGGAGAGGGTCCCCGGTAATCGGGGATTGGTGGGAGAGGGTCCCCGGTAATCGGGGATTGGTGGGAGAGGGTCCCCGGTGATCGGGGATTGGTGGGAGAGGGTCCCCGGTGATCGGGGATTGGTGGGAGAAGGTCCCCGGTAATCGGGGATTGGTGGGAGAGGGTCCCCGGTAATCGGGGATTGGTGGAAGAGGGTCCCCGGTAATCGGGGATTGGTGGGAGAGGGTCCCCGGTAATCGGGGATTGGTGGGAGAGGGTCCCCGGTAATCGGGGATTGGTGGGAGAGGGTCCCCGGTAATCGGGGATTGGTGGGAGAGGGTCCCCGGTAATCGGGGATTGGTGGGAGAGGGTCCCCGGTAATCGGGGATTGGTGGGAGAGGGTCCCCGGTAATCGGGGATTGGTGGGAGAGGGTCCCCGGTAATCGGGGATTGGTTGGGAGAGGGTCCCCGGTAATCGGGGATTGGTGGGAGAGGGTCCCCGGTAATCGGGGATTGGTGGGAGAGGGTCCCCGGTAATCGGGGATTGGTGGGAGAGGGTCCCCGGTAATCGGGGATTGGTTGGGAGAGGGTCCCCGGTAATCAGGGATTGGTGGGAGAGGGTCCCCGGTAATCGGGGATTGGTGGGAGAGGGTCCCTGGTAATCGGGGGAGATAGGGGATTGGTGGGGGTCAGAGCGCAGCTGTGAGGAGAGGCAGCGATCGACAGATGATTAGTTTGAGGGGTGTTGTGGGGGAGCAGTCCTGCTCTTCCTGGCCCACAAGCAGTGCTATTAAAAAACACTGACCTGCTGGATCTGCCTGCTCCCGTCTCCATTTCACTGGCGGGTTTCCTGAGCCCTGGGATATCAGGCCGGTCAGAGTTAAATTGAAGTCATGCTCCCAACTGCGCTGTGGGAGGATGATTTAAATATGATAATGAGGTGTCCGCGTCTCGGGAGCAGGACACAGACACGGTGGGCGTGTACTACCCACACCTCCCTGTTGGTGATTTTAGTGTAACAGCCCTGCAGTGCCACCTGCTGCTCACTGTCTCACTGGTGAATATGACCCTTGATTATGTTACGTGACTTATAGAGATTCTAATAAACGGCAGGTGAAGAGCAGTCTGTGTGTGTGCGCACCACAGAATCATGATGAAATTTCTCTCTGGATTTGTGAACAATCTCAGCCGGATTGGCAGTGTCAGCCCGCAGGCTAGGGTACAGGGCACAGGGGGGCATTGGGAAAACCTGGGCTCTTGCTCATTATCCCAGGCCAGGGTTCAGAGCACAAGGGGGTCACTGGGAAACCCCGTGTTGGTTCTAAACTATGCTTGCTGGCGGGAGGGGTCGCGAGTCCCCAATCCGGAAGGGGATCTGTTAGCTTTGAATGTTGTGGCCACTTTAACCTGTTCTGGGACACAGCCATTGCTCCAAGGAAACAAGGGGCAAAGTTCATCCCTTCCCGATCCCTCGCCCAGTGACTCCTGATCCTTGTCGTAGAATCATAGAAATTTACGGCACAGAAGGAGGCCATTCAGCCCATCGTGTCTGTGCCAGCCGAAAAAGAGCCACCCAGCCTAATCCCACTTTCCAGCTCTTGATCCGTAGCCCTGTAGGTTACGGCTCTTCAGGTGCTCATCCAGGTACTTTTTAAATGAGTTGAGGGTTTCTGTCTCTCCCACCCTTTCAGACAGTGAGTTCCAGACCCCCACCACCCTCTGGGTGAAAAAAATTCTCCTCAACTCCCCTCTAATCCTTTTATCAGTTACTTGAAATCTATGCCCCCTGGTTATTGACCTCTCCGCGAAGGGAAATCAGTCCTCCCTATCCACTCTATCTCAGCCCCTCATAATTTTATAAACCTCAATTGCACTCCAAGGTCCCTCTCTTCCTCTACACCTCTCAGTATCCTCCCATTTATTGTGCATTCCCTTGCCTTGTTTGCCCTCCCCAAATGCATTACCTCACACTTCTCCGGATTGAATTCCATTTGCCACTTTCCTGCCCACCTGACCAGTCCATTGATATCTTCCTACAGTCTACAGCTTTCCTCCTCACTATCAACCACACGGACAATTTTTGTATCATCTGCAAACTTCTTAAATCATGCCCCCTACATTTAAGTCTAAATCATTAATATTTATTACAAAAAGCAAGGGACCTTGTACTGAGCGCTGCGGAACCCCACTGGAAACAGCCTTCTGGTCACAAAAACGTCCACCATTACTCCTTGCTTCCTGCCACTGGGACAATTTTGGATCCAATTTGCCACTTTCCCTTGGATCCCATGGGCTTTTACTTTTCTGACCAGTCTGCCATGTGGGACCTTGTCGAAAGCCTTGCTAAAATCCATGTAGACTACATCAAATGCACTACCCTCACGACCTCCCTTGTTACCTCCTCAAAAAATTCAATCAAGTTAGTCAGATACGACCTTCCCTTAACAAATCCGTGCTGACACTCCTTGATTAGTCCGTGCCTTTCTAAGTGATAGTTTATCCTGTCCCTCGGAATTGTTTCCAGTAATTTGCCCACCACCGATGGTTAGACTGACTGGCCTGTAATTACTCAGTCTATCCCTTTCTCCCTTTTTTTTGAAAAAAATGGAACAATGTTAGCAGTCCTCCAATCCTCCAGCACCACGCCTGGAGCCAGAGAGGATTGGAAAATGATGGTCAGAGCCTCCGCTATTTCCTCCCTTGCTTCTCCTTTGCAGCCCGGGCCCCGTGTCGCGGGGGTGGGGCTGCCGCCCGGGCCCCGTGTCGCGGGGGTGGGGCTGCCGCCCGGGCCCCGTGTCGCGGGGGTGGGGCTGCCGCCCGGGCCCCGTGTCGCGGGGGTGGGGCTGCCGCCCGGGCCCCGTGTCGCGGGGGTGGGGCTGCCGCCCGGGCCCCGTGTCGCGGGGGTGGGGCTGCCGCCCCCAGTTCTTTTCCCAGTGATCTGGTGGGAAGCTCAGTTTGGAGTTGAATGGGACAATGCAGTTTCCAGCAGTCTGGGTGAACCTGAGACAGTGGCCAGGAATGGTGAATATTTCAATGGCGAACTTCGGACTTCCCAATATTTAACAGCAGGAAAGTGTAACTTAACCAGGGCAATGTGACAGCAGAGACGGAGTGGAGGGGTCATGAGGTGGTGGTGAGCAAAACTGGGTGTCACCAGTGTTCATGTACCCCTCTCCCCAGACCCTGTCCCCCACGCGCCCCCTCTCCCCAGACCCTGTCCCCCACGCGCCCCCTCTCCCCAGACCCTGTCCCCCGCGCGCCCCCTCTCCCCAGACCCTGTCCCCCGCGCGCCCTCTCCCCAGACCGTGTCCCCCGCGCGCCCTCTCCCCAGACCCTGTCCCCCGCGCGCCCCCTCTCCCCAGACCGTGTCCCCCGTGCGCCCTCTCCCCAGACCGTGTCCCCCGCGCGCCCTCTCCCCAGACCGTGTCCCCCGCGCGCCCTCTCCCCAGACCGTGTCCCCCGCGCGCCCCCTCTCCCCAGACCGTGTCCCCCGCGCGCCCTCTCCCCAGACCGTGTCCCCCGCGCGCCCTCTCCCCGGACCGTGTCCCCCGCGCGCCCTCTCCCCGGACCGTGTCCCCCGCGCGCCCTCTCCCCGGACCGTGTCCCCCGCGCGCGCCTCTCCCCGGACCGTGTCCCCCGCGCCCCCCCCTCTCCCCGGACCGTGCCCCCCGCGCCCCCTCTCCCCAGACCCTGTCCCCCACGCGCCCCCTCTCCCCAGACCCTGTCCCCCGCGCGCCCCCTCTCCCCAGACCCTGTCCCCCGCGCGCCCTCTCCCCAGACCGTGTCCCCCGCGCGCCCTCTCCCCAGACCCTGTCCCCCGCGCGCCCCCTCTCCCCAGACCGTGTCCCCCGTGCGCCCTCTCCCCAGACCGTGTCCCCCGCGCGCCCTCTCCCCAGACCGTGTCCCCCGCGCGCCCTCTCCCCAGACCGTGTCCCCCGCGCGCCCCCTCTCCCCAGACCGTGTCCCCCGCGCGCCCCCTCTCCCCAGACCGTGTCCCCCGCGCGCCCTCTCCCCAGACCGTGTCCCCCGCGCGCCCTCTCCCCGGACCGTGTCCCCCGCGCGCCCTCTCCCCGGACCGTGTCCCCCGCGCGCCCTCTCCCCGGACCGTGTCCCCCGCGCGCCCTCTCCCCGGACCGTGTCCCCCGCGCCCCCCCCTCTCCCCGGACCGTGCCCCCCGCGCCCCCCCTCTCCCCGGACCGTGTCCCCCGCGCCCCCCCTCTCTCCGGACCGTGTCCCCCGCGCCCCCCCTCTCCCCGGACCGTGTCCCCCGCGCCCCCCCTCTCCCCGGACCGTGTCCCCCGCGCCCCCCCTCTCCCCGGACCGTGTCCCCCGCGCCCCCCCTCTCCCCGGACCGTGTCCCCCGCGCCCCCCCTCTCCCCGGACCGTGTCCCCCGCGCCCCCCCTCTCCCCGGACCGTGTCCCCCGCGCCCCCCCTCTCCCCGGACCGTGTCCCCCGCGCCCCCCCTCTCCCCGGACCGTGTCCCCCGCGCCCCCCTCTCCCCGGACCCTGTCCCCCGCGCGCCCTCCCCACCACACCCTGTCCCCCTCTCACTCCCCCTCCCACCGCACCGTGTCCCCCTCTCACTCCCCCTCCCACCGCACCGTGTCCCCCTCTCACTCCCCCTCCCCACCGCACCGTGTCCCCCTCTCACTCCCCCTCCCCACCACACCCTGTCCCCCTCTCACTCCCCCTCCCACCGCACCGTGTCCCCCTCTCACTCCCCCTCCCCACCGCACCGTGTCCCCCTCTCACTCCCCCTCCCACCGCACCGTGTCCCCCTCTCACTCCCCCTCCCACCACACCGTGTCCCCCGCTCACTCCCCCTCCCACCACCCCGTGTCCCCCTCTCACTCCCCCTCCCACCGCACCGTGTCCCCCTCTCACTCCCCCTCCCACCACACCGTGTCCCCCTCTCACTCCCCCTCCCACCACACCGTGTCCCCCTCTCACTCCCCCTCCCACCACACCGTGTCCCCCTCTCACTCCCCCTCCCACCGCACCGTGTCCCCCTCTCACTCCCCCTCCCACCGCACCGTGTCCCCCTCTCACTCCCCCTCCCACCACCCCGTGTCCCCCTCTCACTCCCCCTCCCCAGCATGTTATGGGCCACAATGACTGAATCAAACTGATTTGTTTCTCTTTTGATCACCCCCCCTCAGAACGATGGAGAAGAATAAGAAGAAAGGAAAGATCTTCTGAAGATGTTTATTTTTGTGTGGACATTTGAGGCTGACGCTCTTGTCTATCCTGCAGCTTCTGGACATCACTAAAAGCCGCTCATCACACATTTACTGAACTACCATTGTGCCACAGGACTGGTGATAAAGCAGTAAAATTACATAGGATGCAGGCACTGAACACCTTCTCAGTGGGCCTCTTATTGATGTGTCTTAATCCCCTGTGAATCACGAGTCACTTGCTAATGGCTGCTGACTTTGCATGCTCCTTACACTGGTCTCTGTTGTCCTGTTTGATTGGTGTCTGGCTGCTGCTCAGAAACATTCCCCTCGCACACCACCCGGACATTGTCCAACCACGATTCACACCAACATTCACACTCCTTCCCTGGGCAGCTACAGCCATTTCTTTTCGGCAAATAGTTTTTCCCGGATCTTGATGTTGCTCTGAGGGTTTGAGTTGTGGAAGTGTTGAGCCAAGCGGTACCATTGCTGGGGGGGATGTGCCCTATGAGGAGTCCCACAGTCCGCAGTTTGCAAGCTTTCATCGGTCCTGATGGGGAATCTGGTATAGCACTGGCAACTCACGGTCTCCGGGCAGCCCAGCCTTTACTGGGAGTGCACCATGAAATCACCATGCTAATACTCATCGTTCCACAGAGCAATGCTCACCTGTAATTGGAGTGAGATTGTGTTTAATGAGTAGGTTACAAAATAGCCCAGCAGTTCGTGCATTGCCAGGGAGTAAAGGATAAATATCTCCTAATAATTCGATATATAAACTGCTCATCTGCTATAATGACCCGTGTGTTCAGGGCTGCTCAATGTGAAACGCCATATGTTCAGCCTGATTGATATAAGGACTGGTGGGAGGGCCCCCGTGTCCGGTGCGGGGGGCCCCCCCGTACTTCCAATCAAATGGTGGAGCTGGACAGTCCCAGACCTCCCTTTCCTTGGCTGTAAATCAGTATAAATTCACATTCAGTTCATCTATGAGTGGAATCTGAAGTGAAGCTGGTGTCAGACTAGACTCGTGGCTGCATTTTTGAATCCACTTCAGATGTTAATGAAGAAATGTTGGTGTGAGTGAACCTCCTGAGCTATTTTGTAACCTCCACATCCTGCGCAGTCCAATCTCTTGTTTACGTTGCTTACCTGTGACGCTGGGTCAGTTTGGAAGCTTTGCAGAGTCTCATTCTCGAACTGATGGGCATGCCTCCTCCTCCTTGCCTGGTTTTGTAACAAATAAAACAGAAACTGGTACCAATGTTTGTAGACCGTGCAGTGCCCCTCGACATGGTGCTTACAGTATCAGTGTTGCCTTGTGACTGCTTGGGGTACAGAGCAGATCCCAAACCTTCAACGACACAACAGAAAGGGTTTGCTGTGCTTTTGTTTCCTGTTGACCAGTTTTATTTCCATGGGGAGACCTCGAAGCCCTGCATCCAGACTTCCCCTCTCTCTGACCTGTCCGTCTCTCCCTCTCTCTGACCTGTCCGTCCCTCTCTCTCTCTGACCTGTCCGTCTCTCTTTCTCTGACCTGTCCGTCTCCCCCTCTCTCCCTCTGACCTGTCTGTCTCTCCCTCCCTCTGACCTGTCCGTCTCCCCCTCTCTCTGACCTGTCCGTCTCCCCCTCTCTCTGACCTGTCCGTCTCCCCCTCTCTCTGACCTGTCCGTCCCTCTCTCTCTCTGACCTGTCCGTCTCTCTTTCTCTGACCTGTCCGTCTCCCCCTCTCTCCCTCTGACCTGTCTGTCTCTCCCTCCCTCTGACCTGTCCGTCTCTCCCTCCCTCTGACCTGTCCGTCTCTCCCTCTCTCTGACCTGTCCGTCTCTCCCTCTCTCTGACCTGTCCGTCTCTCCCTCTGACCTGTCCGTCTCTCCCTCTCTCTGACTTGTCCGTCTCTCTCTCTCTCCCTCTGACCTGTCTGTCTCTCCCTCCCTCTGACCTGTCCGTCTCTCCCTCTCTCTGACCTGTCCGTCTCTCCCTCTCTCTGACCTATCCGTCTCTCCCTCTCTCTGACCTATCCGTCTCCCCCTCCCTCTCTGACCTGTCCGTCTCCCCCACTCTCTCTCTCTCTCTCTCTGACCTGTCCGTTCCCCCCCCCCCTCTCTGACCTGTCCGTCCCCCCCCCCCTCTCTGACCTGTCCGTCTCCCCCACTCTCTCTCTCTCTCTCTCTGACCTGTCCGTTCCCCCCCCTCTCTCTGACCTGTCCGTTCCCCCCCCTCTCTCTGACCTGTCCGTCTCCCCCACTCTCTCTCTCCCTCTCTCTGACCTGTCCGTTCCCCCCCTCTCTCTGACCTGTCCGTCCCCCCCCCCTCTCTCTGACCTGTCCGTCCCCCCCCCCCTCTCTCTGACCTGTCCGTTCCCCCCCCTCTCTCTGACCTGTCCGTTCCCCCCCCTCTCTCTGACCTGTCCGTCCCCCCCCCCTCTCTCTGACCTGTCCGTTCCCCCCCCCCTCTCTCTGACCTGTCCGTTCCCCCCCCTCTCTCTGACCTGTCCGTTCCCCCCCCTCTCTCTGACCTGTCCGTTCCCCCCCCTCTCTCTGACCTGTCCGTTCCCCCCCCTCTCTCTGACCTGTCCGTTCCCCCCCCACTCTCTGACCTGTCCGTTCCCCCCCCTCTCTCTGACCTGTCCGTTCCCCCCCCTCTCTCTGACCTGTCCGTTCCCCCCCCTCTCTCTGACCTGTCCGTTCCCCCCCTCTCTCTGACCTGTCCGTTCCCCCCCCTCTCTCTGACCTGTCCGTTCCCCCCCCCTCTCTCTGACCTGTCCGTTCCCCCCCCTCTCTCTGACCTGTCCGTTCCCCCCCCTCTCTCTGACCTGTCCGTTCCCCCCCCTCTCTCTGACCTGTACGTCCCCCCCCTCTCTCTGACCTGTCCGTCTCCCCTCTCTCTCTGACCTGTCCGTCTCCCACTCTCTCTCTGACCTGTCCGTCTCCCCCCTCCCCCTCTCTGACCTGTCCGCCTCCCCCTCCCCCTCTCTGACCTGTCCGTCTCCCCCTCCCTGACCTGTCCGTCTCCCCCTCCCTGACCTGTCTGTCTCCCCCTCCCTGACCTGTCTGTCTCCCCCTCCCTGACCTGTCCGTCTCCCCCTCCCTGACCTGTCTGTCTCTCCCTCCCTCTGACCTGTCCGTCTCTCCCTCTGACCTGTCCGTCTCTCCCTCTCTCTGACCTGTCCGTCTCTCCCTCTGACCTGTCCGTCTCTCCCTCTCTCTGACTTGTCCGTCTCTCTCTCTCTCTCTCTGACCTGTCCGTCTCCCCCTCTCTCCCTCTGACCTGTCTGTCTCTCCCTCCCTCTGACCTGTCTGTCTCTCCCTCCCTCTGACCTGTCTGTCTCCCCCTCTCTCTGACCTGTCCGTCTCCCCCTCTCTCCCTCTGACCTGTCTGTCTCTCCCTCCCTCTGACCTGTCCGTCTCCCCCTCTCTCCCTCTGACCTGTCTGTCTCTCCCTCCCTCTGACCTGTCTGTCTCTCCCTCCCTCTGACCTGTCTGTCTCTCCCTCCCTCTGACCTGTCCGTCTCTCCCTCCCTCTGACCTGTCCGTCTCTCCCTCCCTCTGACCTATCCGTCTCCCCCTCTCTCTGACCTGTCCGTCTCCCCCTCTCTCTGACCTATCCGTCTCCCCCTCCCTCTCTGACCTGTCCGTCTCCCCCACTCTCTCTCTCTCTCTCTCTGACCTGTCCGTTCCCCCCCCCCCTCTCTGACCTGTCCGTCCCCCCCCCCTCTCTCTGACCTGTCCGTCCCCCCCCCCTCTCTCTGACCTGTCCGTTCCCCCCCCTCTCTCTGACCTGTCCGTTCCCCCCCTCTCTCTGACCTGTCCGTTCCCCCCCCTCTCTCTGACCTGTCCGTCCCCCCCCCCTCTCTCTGACCTGTCCGTTCCCCCCCCTCTCTCTGACCTGTCCGTTCCCCCCCCTCTCTCTGACCTGTCCGTTCCCCCCCCTCTCTCTGACCTGTCCGTTCCCCCCCCTCTCTCTGACCTGTCCGTTCCCCCCCCTCTCTCTGACCTGTCCGTTCCCCCCCCTCTCTCTGACCTGTCCGTTCCCCCCCCCTCTCTCTGACCTGTCCGTTCCCCCCCTCTCTCTGACCTGTCCGTTCCCCCCCCTCTCTCTGACCTGTCCGTTCCCCCCCTCTCTCTGACCTGTCCGTTCCCCCCCCTCTCTCTGACCTGTCCGTTCCCCCCCCTCTCTCTGACCTGTCCGTTCCCCCCCCTCTCTCTGACCTATCCGTCTCCCCCCTCTCTCTGACCTGTCCGTTCCCCCCCCTCTCTCTGACCTGTCCGTTCCCCCCCCTCTCTCTGACCTGTCCGTTCCCCCCCCTCTCTCTGACCTGTCCGTTCCCCCCCCTCTCTCTGACCTGTCCGTTCCCCCCCCCTCTCTCTGACCTGTCCGTTCCCCCCCCCTCTCTCTGACCTGTCCGTTCCCCCCCCTCTCTCTGACCTGTCCGTTCCCCCCCTCTCTCTGACCTGTCCGTTCCCCCCCCCTCTCTCTGACCTGTCCGTTCCCCCCCCTCTCTCTGACCTGTCCGTTCCCCCCCCTCTCTCTGACCTGTCCGTTCCCCCCCCTCTCTCTGACCTGTCCGTTCCCCCCCCTCTCTCTGACCTGTCCGTTCCCCCCCCTCTCTCTGACCTGTCCGTTCCCCCCCCTCTCTCTGACCTGTCCGTCCCCCCCCTCTCTCTGACCTATCCGTCTCCCCCTCCCTCTCTCTGACCTGTCCGTCTCCCCCACTCTCTCTCTCTCTCTGACCTGTCCGTTCCCCCCCCTCTCTCTGACCTGTCCGTTCCCCCCCTCTCTCTGACCTGTCCGTTCCCCCCCCCTCTCTCTGACCTGTCCGTTCCCCCCCCTCTCTCTGACCTGTCCGTTCCCCCCCCTCTCTCTGACCTGTCCGTTCCCCCCCCTCTCTCTGACCTATCCGTCTCCCCCTCCCTCTCTCTGACCTGTCCGTTCCCCCCCCTCTCTCTGACCTGTCCGTCTCCCCCACTCTCTCTCTCTCTCTCTCTGACCTGTCCGTTCCCCCCCCTCTCTCTGACCTGTCCGTTCCCCCCCCTCTCTCTGACCTGTCCGTCCCCCCCCTCTCTCTGACCTATCCGTCTCCCCCTCCCTCTCTCTGACCTGTCCGTCTCCCCCACTCTCTCTCTCTCTCTGACCTGTCCGTTCCCCCCCCTCTCTCTGACCTGTCCGTTCCCCCCCCCTCTCTCTGACCTGTCCGTTCCCCCCCCTCTCTCTGACCTGTCCGTTCCCCCCCCTCTCTCTGACCTGTCCGTTCCCCCCCCTCTCTCTGACCTGTCCGTTCCCCCCCCCTCTCTCTGACCTGTCCGTTCCCCCCCCTCTCTCTGACCTGTCCGTTCCCCCCCCTCTCTCTGACCTGTCCGTTCCCCCCCCTCTCTCTGACCTGTCCGTTCCCCCCCCTCTCTCTGACCTGTCCGTTCCCCCCCCACTCTCTGACCTGTCCGTTCCCCCCCCACTCTCTGACCTGTCCGTTCCCCCCCCTCTCTCTGACCTGTCCGTTCCCCCCCCTCTCTCTGACCTGTCCGTTCCCCCCCCCCCTCTCTCTGACCTGTCCGTTCCCCCCCCTCTCTCTGACCTGTCCGTTCCCCCCCCTCTCTCTGACCTGTCCGTTCCCCCCCCTCTCTCTGACCTGTCCGTTCCCCCCCCTCTCTCTGACCTGTCCGTTCCCCCCCCTCTCTCTGACCTGTCCGTTCCCCCCCCTCTCTCTGACCTGTCCGTTCCCCCCCCTCTCTCTGACCTGTCCGTTCCCCCCCCTCTCTCTGACCTGTCCGTTCCCCCCCCTCTCTCTGACCTGTCCGTTCCCCCCCCTCTCTCTGACCTGTCCGTTCCCCCCCCCTCTCTCTGACCTGTCCGTTCCCCCCCCTCTCTCTGACCTGTCCGTTCCCCCCCCTCTCTCTGACCTGTCCGTTCCCCCCCCTCTCTCTGACCTGTCCGTCCCCCCCCTCTCTCTGACCTGTCCGTCTCCCCTCTCTCTCTGACCTGTCCGTCTCCCACTCTCTCTCTGACCTGTCCGTCTCCCCCTCCCCCTCTCTGACCTGTCCGCCTCCCCCTCCCCCTCTCTGACCTGTCCGTCTCCCCCTCTCTGACCTGTCCGTCTCCCCCTCTCTGACCTGTCCGTCTCCCCCTCCCTGACCTGTCCGTCTCCCCCTCCCTGACCTGTCCGTCTCCCCCTCCCTGACCTGTCCGTCTCCCCCTCCCTGACCTGTCCGTCTCCCCCTCCCTGACCTGTCCGTCTCCCCCTCCCTGACCTGTCCGTCTCCCCCTCCCTGACCTGTCCGTCTCCCCCTCCCTGACCTGTCCGTCTCCCCCTCCCTGACCTGTCCGCCTCCCCCTCCCTGACCTGTCCGCCTCCCCCTCCCTGACCTGTCCGTCTCCCCTTTTCATCTATTCGTCTCCTCTCGCGCTCTCTCTCTCTGAGCTACCCGTCTCCCGACTTACTTCCTTTGAGAGAGCCCTGTTTCTACAATCGTCATCCCTTTGAGCAGCGAGCAGTGATCTCTTGCCTCCCACCTCAATCCAGCATGTGTTGCAATGGAAGCTCTGAGTAAAACCCACTCCCATATTTTCATACCAGACTACACTCCAACCTCTCCACTGTGACTCGGAAATAACCTACCATCGGCCATAGAGGCTGCTCCTCTGGGAGACAGTCCTGTGGCCTTTTGTCTGGGTATATCTGTTCACAGGACAGATTTGTGTTGTCTCCCCATCTTCACATGGGCAGCGTGGGCTGGAGAGGTTTGAAGGGGCGACTGAAATGTTGAATGGGACTCTCATCGTCTGGGGCGTTTGTTGTAAATTCAAAAGATAAGCTTCACTCGATATTTTATAATCATCACTGCCATTTAGTATCTGTGTAAAACAAAGATTAAACTCTCCATATTGAACACTCCACTCGCAGTGCTGTCTCAGATCTGTGATGTGTCTTCATTATTGTGTTCAATGTGACTTACTATTCCTAAGCGCACACACACACACACTCTGTCTCTGTATCTCGGTTTCTCCAACTGTGTTGCTCTCTGTCTGTCTCTCTGCCTCTCCCTGACTCTCTGCCTCCGTCTCTGAATCTAGCTCTGTCTGTCTCTCTCTCGCTCTCTGTCTCCCTATCTGTCTCTGCCTCTGTCCCTCGCGCCCACCGTCCGTCTGTGTGCGCCCTCTGTCCCTCGCGCCCACCGTCCGTCTGTGTGCGCCCACCGTCCGTCTGTGTGCGCCCACCGTCCGTCTGTGTGCGCCCACCGTCCGTCTGTGTGCGCCCACCGTCCGTCTGTGTGCGCCCACCGTCCGTCTGTGTGCGCCCACCGTCCGTCTGTGTGCGCCCACCGTCCGTCTGTGTGCGCCCACCGTCCGTCTGTGTGCGCCCACCGTCCGTCTGTGTGCGCCCACCGTCCGTCTGTGCGCGCCCTCTGTCCCTCGCGCCCACCGTCCGTCCGTGCGCGCCCTCTGTCCCTCGCGCCCACCGTCCGTCTGTGCGCGCCCTCTGTCCCTCGCGCCCACCGTCCGTCTGTGCGCGCCCTCTGTCCCTCGCTCTGTAGCTGGTGAGTTTTTGTTAAGTCTAAGTTTATTTCTCAAGTTTAGTTAACCTAATAAATGGAGACATGGCAGGGCAGCTCAGACCCGTCGAATACACGGCCTGTGCCATGTGGGAACTCCAGGACGCTTCTCGTGTCCTGGGCAACCACCGGTGCAGGAAGTGTCGTCAGCTGGAGGAGCTCGAGCTCCGGGTTTCGGAGTTTGAGCAGCAGCTGGAGGCACTGCAGTGTATCCACGAGGCTGAGAGCTACATGGATAGCACGTTTCAGGAGGTGGTCACCCCACAGCTTAAGAGAGTGCAGGCAGAGAGGGACTGGGTGACCGCCAGACAGACAAGGAGGACCAGGCAGGTAGTGCAGGAGTCCCCCGAGGGCATCTCACTCTGGTGATGGAGAGGGTTCCTCTGGGGAGTGCAGCCAGACCCAAGTCCAGAGCACAAGGGTGGTTCAGCTGTACAGGGGGGAGGAGAGAGGTCAGGAGACCAATAGTGATCGGGGATTCTATCGTTAGGGGAACAGACAGGCCTTTCTGCATCCGCAGGCGTGATTCCAGGATGATATGTTGCCTCCCTGGTGCCAGGGTCAAGGATGTCACTGAACGGCTGCAGAACATTCTGGGCGGGGTGGGGGAGGGTGAACAGCCAGAGGTCGTGGTCCATATCGGTACCAACGACATAGGTAGAAAGAGGGATGAGGTCCTACAGGCAGATTTTAGGGAGCTAGGAATGAGATTAATAAGCAGGACCTCAAGGGTAGTAATCTCCGGATTACTCCCGGTGCCACTCGCTAGTGAGTATGGAAATAGGAGGATGGAGCAGATGAATGTGTGGCTGGAGAGATGGTGCAGGAGGGAGGGCTTTAGATTCCTGGGGCATTGGGACCGGTTCTGGGGGAGGTGGGACCTGTACAGGCCGGACGGATTGCACCTCAACAGGGCCGGGACCAATATCCTCACGGGGAGGTTTGCGAGTGCTGTTGGGGAGGGTTTAAACTAACTTGGCAGGGGGATGGGAACCTGAGAGGAGATTAGTTAGGAAGAGAAACAGCTGGAAGTGGAAGGCAGAAAATTAATAAGTGAGTTTGGAAGGCAGAGGAAACAAAGGTTAGAAAGTAGACAAGGAAGGAGTTTGGCAGTGCTCAATGGTTTATACCTCAATGCAAGGAGTCTAGGGAATAAGGCGGATGAGCTGAGGGCACAGATAGACACGTGGCAGTACGATAACAGCTATTACTGAAACATGGCTTAAAGAGGGGCAGGAATGGCAGCTCAATATTCCTGGTTACAGGGTTTTCAGACGAGATAGAGAGGGGGATAAAAAAGGAGGGGGGTGGCAATATTGGTTAAAGAAACAATTACAGCTGTGGAGGCAGATGATATGTTAGAAGGATCATCAAATAAGGCCTTATGGATTGAGCTAAAGAACAAAAAAGGGGCAGTCACACTGGGCGTGTACTATAGACCCTGAAACAGTCAGGGAGATAGAAGAGCAAATATATAGGCAAATTTCTGAGAAGTGCAAAAACAATAGGGCAGCAATAGGGGATTTCAACTACCCGAATATTAACTGGGACACAAACAGTGTAAAAGGTATAGAGGGTGCAGAATTCTTAAGCCCAACGAGAGAGGGGGCAGTTCTGGATTTAGTTTTAGGGAATGAAGCTGGGCAGGTGGAAGGAGTATCAGTGGGAGAGCATTTTGGTGGTAGTGATCGTAATTCAGTTTTAGCATAGTTATGGAAAAGAATAAACTTAGAACAGGAGTGAAAGTTCTCAATTGGGGAAAGGTCAATTTTACTAAGCTGAGAAGTGATTTAGCAAAAGTGGACTGGAAACAGCTACTTGAAGGTAAATCAGTGTCAGAGCAGTGGGAGACATTCAAGGAGGAGATAGTGAGGGTTCAGAGCAAACATGTTCCCACAAAGAAAACGGGTGGAGCTGCCAAATCGAGAGCCCCCTGGATGTTGAGCATACAGGGTGAGATAAGGCAGAAAAGGGAAACTTGTCAGACACCGAGAGCTCAATACTACAGAAAGCCTAGAGGTGTATACAAAGTGCAGGGGTGAAATTAAAAAGGAAATTAGGAAAGCAAAGAGAGAGCATGAAAAAATACTGGCAAGTAAGATCAAGGAAAACCCAAAGATGTTTTGTAAACACATTAAGAACAAGAGGATAACTAAAGAAAGAGTAGGGCCTATTAGAGACCAAAAAGGTAACCTGTGTGTGGAGGTGGAAGATGTGGGTCTGGTTCTTAATGAATACTTTGCGTCTGTCTTCACAAAAAGAGAGGGACGATGCAGAGATTGTATTTAAGGAGGAGGAGTGTGAAATATTGGATGGGATAAACATAGTGAGAGAGGAAATATTAAGGGGATTAGCATCTTTGAAAGTAGATAAATCGCCAGGTCTGGATGAAATGTATCCCAGGCTGTTAAATGAAGCAAGGGAGGAAATAGCGGAGGCTCTGACCATCATTTTCCAATCCTCACTGGATACAGGCGAGGTGTTGGAGGATTGGAGGACTGCTAATGTTGTACCGTTGTGTAAAAAGGGAGTGAGGGATAGACCAAGTAATTACAGGCCAGTCAGTCTAACCTCGGTGGTGGGCAAATTATTGCAATCGATTCTGAGGGACAGGATAAATCGTCATTTAGAAAGGCACGGACTAATCAAGGACAGTCAGCATTGATTTGTTCAGGGAAGGTCGTGTCTGACTAACTTGATTGAATTTTTTAAGAAGGGTTGATGAGGGTAGTGCATTTGATGTAGTCTACGTGGATTTTAGCAATGCTTTTGACAAGGTCCCACATGGCAGTCTGGTCAAAAAAGTAAAAGCCCATGGGATCTAAGGGAAAGTGGCAAATTAGATCCAAAATTAGCTCAGTAGCAGGAAGCAAAGGGTAATGGTCGACGGGTGTTTTTGTGACTGGAAGGCTGTTTCCAGTGGGGTTCCGCAGGGCTCGGTACTAGATCCCTTGCTTTTTGTGGTATATATTAATGATTTAGACTTTTTTAAATTCGTTCATGGGATGTGGGCATCGCTGGCGAGACCTGCATTTATTGCCCATCCCTAATTGCCCTTGAGAAGGTGGCGATGAGCCGCCTTCTTGAACCGCTGCAGTCCGTGTGGTGAAGGTTCTCCCACAGTGCTGTTAGGAAGGAAGTTCCAGGATTTTGACACGGCGACGATGAAGGAACGGTGATATATTTCCAAGTCGGGATGGTGTGTGACTTGGAGGGGAACGTGCAAGTGGTGTTGTTCCCATGTACCTGCTGCTCTTGTCCTTCTAGGTGGTAGAGGTCGCGGATTTGGGAGGTGCTGTCGAAGAAGCCTTGGCGAGTTGCTGCAGTGCATCCTGTGGATGGTACACACTGCAGCCACTGTGCGCCGGTGGTGAAGGGAGTGAATGTTTAGGGTGGTGGATGGGGTGCCAATCAAGTGGGCTGTTTTGTCCTGGATGGTGTCGAGCTTCTTGAGTGTTGTTGGAGCTGCACTCATCCAGGCACGTAGAGAGTATTCCATCACACTCCTGACTTGTGCCTTGTGGATAGTGGAAAGACTTTGGAGAGTCAGGAGGTGAGTCACTTGCCGTAGAATACCCAGCCTCTGACCTGCTCTTGCAGCCACAGTATTTATATGGCTGGTCCAGTTAAGTTTCTGGTCAATGGTGACCCCCAGGATGTTGATGGTGGGGGATTCGTCGATGGTAATGCCGTTGAATGTCAAGTGGAGGTGGTTAGACTCTCTCTTGTTGGAGATGGTCATTGCCTGGCACTTGTCTGGCACGAATGTTACTTGCCACTTTTCAGGCCAAGCCTGGACGTTGTCCAGGTCTTGCTGCATGCGGGCTTGGCCGGCTTCATTATCTGAGGGGTTGCGAATGGAACTGAACACTGTGCAATCATCAGCGAGCATCCCCATTTCTGACCATATGATGGAGGGAAGGTCATTGATGAAGCAGCTGAAGATGGTTGGGCCTAGAACACTGCCTTGAGGAACTCCTGCAGCAATGTCCTGGGGCTGAGATGATTGGCCTCCAACAACCACTACCATCTTCCTTTGTGCTAGGTATGACTCCAGCCACTGGAGAGTTTTCCCCCTGATTCCCATTGACTTCAATTTTACTCGGGCTCCTTGGTGCCGCATTCGGTCAAATGCTGCCTTGATGTCAAGGGCAGTCACTCTCACCTCACCTCTGGAATTCAGCTCTTTTGTCCATGTTTGGACCAAGGCTGTAATGAGGTCTGGAGCCGAGTGGTCCTGGTGGAACCCAAACTGAGCATCGGTGAGCAGGTTATTGGTGAGTAAGTGCCGCTTGATAGCACTGTCGACGACACCTTCCATCACTTTGCTGATGATTGAGAGTAGACTGATTGGGCGGTAATTGGCCGGATTGGATTTGTCCAGGTTTTTTTTTGTGGACAGGACATACCTGGGCAATTTTCCACATTGTCTGGTAGATACCAGTGTTGTAGCTGTACTGGAACAGCTTGGCTCGAGGCGCAGCGAGTTCTGGAGCACAAGTCTTCAGCACTACAGCCGGGATGTTGTCGGGGCCCATAACCTTTGCTGTATCCAGTGTACTCAGCCATTTCTTGATATCACGTGGAGTGAATCGAATTGGCTGAAGACTGGCTTCTGTGATGGTGGGGATATCGGGAGGAGGCCGACCTGGATCATCCACTCGGCACTTCTGGCTGAAGATGGTTGCAAACGCTTCAGTCTTGTCTTTTTCTCCTCCCCCCACCTCCCACCCCCCACCTCCCACCTCCCTCCTCCCTCCCCCTACTCCCCATCACACCGTGTGGGAGGATCTTAAACATAATCCAGGCCGACACTCCAGTGCAATACTGAGGGAGTGCTGTAATGTCGGAAGTGCCATGTTTCAGATGAGACGTTAAACCGAGGCCCCGTCTGCCCTCTCAAGTTCCCTCTACACTGTCCCACCGAACACTCCCAGGGAAAGTACAACACGGGTTAGATAAGAACATAAGGAATTGGAGCAGGAGTAGGCCATTCGGCCCCTCGAGCCTGCTCTGCCATTCAATCAGATCATGGCTGATCTTCGACCTCAACTCCACTTTCCCGCCTGATCCCCATATCCCTCGATTCCCCTCGAGTCCAAAAATCAATCGATCTCAGCCTTGAAAATACTCAATGACTCATCATCCACAGCCCTCTGGGGTAGAGAATTCCAAAGATTCACAACCCTCTGAGTGAAGAAATTTTTCCTCATCTCAGTCTTAAATGGCCGACTCCTTATCCTGAGATTATGTCCCCTAATTCTAGACTCTCCAACCAGGGGAACAATCTCTCAGCATCGACCCTGTCACGCCCCCTCAAAATCTTATGAGATCACCTCTCATTCTTCTAAACTCCAGAGAGTAGAGGCCCATTCTACTCAATCTCTCCTCATAGGACAACCCTCTCATCTCAGGAATTAATCTAGTGAATCTTCGCTGCACCGCCTCTAAGGCAAGTATATCCTTCCTGAGGTATGGAGACCAAAACTGTACACAGTACTCCAGGTGTGGTCTCACCAACGCCCTATATAATTGTAGTAAGACTTCCTTAGTCTTGTACTCCATCCTCCTTGCAATAAAGGCCAACCTTTGCCTTCCTAATTGCTTGCTGTACCTACATGTTAACTTTCTGTGTTTCATGCACAAGGACAACCAAATCCCTCTGAACACCAACATTAATAGTTTCTTACTATTTAAAAAATATTCTGTTTTTCTATTCTTCCTACCAAAGTGAATAACCTCACATTTCCCCACATTATACTCCATCTGCTACCTCTTGCCCACTCCTTTAACCTGTCAATATCCCTTTGCAGACTCTTTCCCACCTAGCTTTGTATCGTCAACAAACTTGGATCCATTACACTCGGTCCCTTTATCTCAGTCATTAATATCGATTGTAAATAGCTGAGGCCCAAGCACTGATCCCTGTCTCACCCCACTGGTTCCAGCCTGACAACCTGAGAATGACCCGTTTATCCCCACTCTCTGTTTTCTGTCCAATCCTCCATACGAACATACAAATTAAGAGCAGGAGTAGGCCATTCGGCCCCTCGAGCCTGCTCTGTCATTTGATAAGATCATGGCTGATCTGATTACAAACTTAACCCTACTTTCCCGTCTACCTACTCTAACCTTTGAATCCCTTGTTAATCAGGAATCTGTCTAACTCAGCCTTAAAAATATTCACTGACCCTGCCTCCACCGCACTCTGGGGAAGGGAGTTCCACAGACTCACGAATTTCTCCTCATCTCCGTCTTAAATGGGAGACCCCTTATTTTTAAACTGGCCCCTAGTTCTAGTCTCTCCCACAAGGGGAAACATCCTCTCAGCATCTGCACCTTCAAGTCCCCTCAGGATCTTATATGTTTCAGTAAGATCACCTCTCATTCTTCTAAACTCCAGTGTATACAGGCCCAACTTGTCCAACCTTTCCTCATAAGATAACCCCCTCATCCCAGGAATCAGTCGAGTGAACCTTCTCTGAACCGCCTCGAAAGCAATTATGTCCTTTCTTAAATAAGGAGACCAAAACTGCACACAGTATTCTAGATGTGGTCTCACCAATGCCCCGTACAACTGTAGCAAAACATCTCTACTTTTATATTCCATTCCCCTTGCAATAAATGACAACATTCCATTTGCCTTCCTAATCACTTGCTGTACCTGCATACTAACTTTTTGTGATTCATGTACTGGGACACCCAGATCCCTCTGTACCTCAGAGTTCTGCAATCTCTCTTCATTTAAATAATATACTGCTTTTCTATTCCTCCTGCCAAAGTGGACAAGTTCACATTTTTCCACATTATACTCCATCTGCCAAATTTTTGCCCACTCACTTAACCTATCTGTATCCCTTTGCAGACTCCTTATGTCCTCTTCACAACTTACTTTCCTACCTACCTTTGTGTCATCAGCAAATTTAACAACCATACATTCGGTCCCTTCATCCAGTCATTGATATCGATTGTAAATAGTTGAGGCCCAGCACTGATCACTGTGACACTCCACTCGTTACATCTTGCCAACCTGAAAATGACCCATTTATGTCTACTCTCTGTTTCCTGTTAGCTAACCAATCCTTTATCCATGCTAATATATTACCCCCAACCCCATGAGCCCTGATCTTGTGTAACAATCTTTTATGTGGCATCTTATCGAATGCCTTTTGAAAATCCAAATATACTCCATCCACTGGTTCCCCTTTATCTACCCTGCTAGTTACATCCTCAAAAAAACTCTCATAAATTTGTCAAACACTATTTCCCTTTCATAAAACCATGTTGACTCTGCCTAATCATATTATGATTTTCTAAGTGCCCTGTTACCACTTCCTTAAGAATGGATTCCAGCATTTTCCCGACGACTGATGTCAGGCTAACTGGCCTGTCGTTCCCTGTTTTCTCTCTCTCACCTTTCTTGAATAACGGGGTAACATTTTCTGCCTTCCAATCCCTGGGACCGTTCTAGAATCTAGAGAATTTTGTAAGATCATAACCAATGCATCCACCATCTCTGCAGCCACCTCATTTAGAACCCTAGGATGTCGGCCATCAGGTCCAGGGGATTTATCAGCTTTTCGTCCCATTAATTTCTCAAGTACTTTTTCTCCACTGATAATTACTTCAAGTTCCTCCCTCTCATTTCCCCCTTGGTTCCCCACTATTTCTGGTGTGTTTTTTGTGTCTTCTACTGTGAAGACAGATACAACATATTTGTTTAACGTATCTGCCATTTCCTGATTCCCCATTATAATTTCTCCTGTCTCAGCCTCGAAGGGACCAACGTTTACTTTTGCTGCTCTCTTCCTTTTTACAGACTTGTGGAACTCTTGCAATCCCGTTTTATATTTCTTGCTAGTTTACTCTCATGTTCTATTTTCTCCATTTTTATCAATTTTTTGGACATCCTTTGCTGGTTTCTAAAACTCTCCCAATCCCCACAATTATTGCATTACCTTTGTTACAAGCTGCTCTTATTTCTTGATTAATACTCTGTCCAACAGTATAACTACTGTTGGGGGGCCTATAAACTACTCCCACCAGTGTTTTCTGCCCCTTATTTCTAATTTCCACCCATACTGATACTACTTGCTGATCTTCCGAGCCCAGATCCTTTCTCACCACTGTCCTTATCTCATCCTTTATTATCAGCTACACCCCCTCCCTTTCCATTTTGTCTGCCTTTTCGAAAAGTCAAGTACCCTGGAATATTTAGTTGCCAACCTTGGTCACCTTGTAAACTCGTCCCAGTATTGGCTCCTGGATCAAACCCATTTATCTCTATTTGTGCCATTAATTCATCTATCTTGTTAACGAATGCTTCGTGCATTCAGATAAAGCACCTTTAATTTAAACTTTCTACTATGTTTCCCTGATTTAACCTTGTTCACTGAAGCATTATAGAATCATAGAATCATAGAAGTTACAACATGGAAACAGGCCCTTCGGCCCAACATGTCCATGTCGCCCAGTTTATACCACTAAGCTAGTCCCAATTGCCTGCACTTGGCCCATATCCCTCGATACCCATCTTCCCCATGTAACTGTCCAAATGCTTTTTAAAAGACAAAATTGTACCCGCCTCTACTACTGCCTCTGGCAGCTCGTTCCAGACACTCACCACCCTTTGAGTGAAAAAATTGCCCCTCTGGATCCTTTTGTATCTCTCCCCTCTCACCTTAAATCTGTGCCCCCTCGTTATAGACTCCCCTACCTTTGGGAAAAGATTTTGACTATCGACCTTATCTATGCCCCTCATTATTTTATAGACTTCGATAAGATCACCCCTTAACCTCCTACTCTCCAGGGAATAAAGTCCCAGTCTGTCTAACCTCTCCCTGTAAGTCAAACCATCAAGTCCCGGTAGCATCCTAGTAAATCTTTTCTGCACTCTTTCTAGTTTAATAATATCCTTTCTATAATAGGGTGACCAGAACTGTACACAGTACTCCAAGTGTGGCCTCACCAATGCCCTGTACAACTTCAACAAGACATCCCAACTCCTGCATTCAATGTTCTGACCAATGAAACCAAGCATGCTGAATGCCTTCTTCACCACCCTATCCACCTGTGACTCCACTTTCAAGGAGCTATGAATCTGTACTCCTAGATCTCTTTGTTCTATAACTCTCCCCAACGCCCTACCATTAACGGAGTAGGTCCTGGCCCGATTCGATCTACCAAAATGCATCACCTCACATTTATCTAAATTAAACTCCATCTGCCATTCATCGGCCCACTGGCCCAATTTATCAAGATCCCGTTGCAATCCTAGATAACCTTCTTCACTGTCCACAATGCCACCAATCTTGGTGTCATCTGCAAACTTACTAACCATGCCTCCTAAATTCTCATCCAAATCATTAATATAAATAACAAATAACAGCAGACCCAGCACCGATCCCTGAGGCACACCGCTGGACACAGGCATCCAGTTTGAAAAACAACCCTCGACAACCACCCTCTGTCTTCTGTCGTCAAGCCAATTTTGTATCCAATTGGCTACCTCACCTTGGATCCCATGAGATTTAACCTTATGTAACAACCTACCATGCGGTACCTTGTCAAATGCTTTGCTGAAGTCCATGTAGACCACGTCTACTGCACAGCCCTCATCTATCTTCTTGGTTACCCCTTCAAAAAACTCAATCAAATTCGTGAGACATGATTTTCCTCTCACAAAACCATGCTGACTGTTCCTAATTAGTCCCTGCCTCTCCAAATGCCTGTAGATCCTGTCCCTCAGAATACCCTCTAACAACTTACCCACTACAGATGTCAGGCTCACTGGTCTGTAGTTCCCAGGCTTTTCCCTGCCGCCCTTCTTAAACAAAGGCACAACATTTGCTACCCTCCAATCTTCAGGCACCTCACCTGTAGCGGTGGATGATTCAAATATCTCTGCTAGGGGACCCGCAATTTCCTCCCTAACCTCCCATAACGTCCTGGGATACATTTCATCAGGTCCCGGAGATTTATCTACCTTGATGCGCGTTAAGACTTCCAGCACCTCCCTTCCTGACACAGTCCATTTATCTTTACCCAAATCGCTACACTGCTCTACGGCCTTGACTTTTCTCTATAGATTTATAAATTTACCCTGACCTGAACCCTGCCCCCCACACCCGCTTTTTAATTTAAAGCTCCCTCTACACTGTCCCATCAAACACTCCCAGGGCAGGTACAGCACTGGTTAGATACAGAGTAAATCTCCCTCGACACTGTCCCATCAAACACTCCCAGGGCAGGTACAGCACTGGTTAGATACAGAGTAAAGCTCCCTCTACACTGTCCCATCAAACCCTCCCAGGGCAGGTACAGGGTTAGATACAGAGTAAAGCTTCCTCGACACTGTCCCATCAAACACTCCCAGGGCAGGTACAGGGTTAGATACAGAGTAAAGCTCCCTCTACACTGTCCCATCAAACCCTCCCAGGGCAGGTACAGCACGGGTTAGATACAGAGTAAAGCTCCCTCTACACTGAATCAAAAGCAAAATACTGCGGATGCTGGAAATCTGAAATAAAAACAGAAAATGCTGGAGAAGCTCAGCAAGTGAGGCAGCGTCTGTGGAGAAAGAAACAGAGTTAATGTTTCAGGTCAAAGAACCTTCGTCAGAACTGGAAGATATTAAAGTGTTAAAGTTTTTAAACAAATCAGAGCCAGAGAAAGGGGGGGGGGGAAGGAATAAAAGGGAAGGTCTATGATAGGGTAGAGGGCAAGAGTGATTAAATGACAAAAGGGATGATGGTGCAAGGCAAGGAGGGAATGGGACAGGTTAACAAACAAAAGATGGGTCTAGAGTAGCTGTGAATAGCAACAGCAGAACCAGCACTCGCTGACCGAAAAAATGGGAGCAGTGGTCCTGATCAGATACCAATACCCCTCCTAATCCTTCATAGGAACATAGGAACAGGAGTAGGCCATTCAGCCCCTCGTGCCTGCTCTGCCATTTGATAAGATCATGGCTGATCTGTGATCTAACTCCATATACCTGCCTTTGGCCCATATCCCTTCATACCTTTGATTACCAAAAAGCTACCTATCTTAGATTTAAATTTAGCAATTGAGCTAGTATCAATTGCCGTTTGCAGAAGAGAGTTCCAAACTTCTACCACCCTTTGTGTGTAGAAATGTTTTCTAATCTCGCTCCTGAAAGGTCTGGCTCTAATTTTTAGACTGTGCCCCCGACTCCTAAAATCCCCAACCAGTGGAAATAGTTTCTCTCTATCCACCCTATCTGTTCCCCTTAATATCTTATAAACTTCGATCAGATCACCCCTTAACCTTCGAAACTCCAGAGAATACAACCCCAATTTGTGTAATCTCTCCTCGTAACTTAACCCTTGAAGTCCGGGTATCATTCTAGTAAACCTACGCTGCACTCCCTCCAAGGCCAATATGTCCTTCCGAAGGTGCAGTGCCCAGAACTGCTCACAGTACTCCAGGTGCAGTCTAACCAGGGTTTTGTATAGCTGCAGCATAACTTCTGCCCCCTTGTACTCTCGTCCTCTGGATAGAAAGGCCAGCATTCCATTAGCCTTATTGATTATTTTCTGCACCTGTTCATGACACTTCAATGATCTATGTACCTGAACCCCTCGGTCCCTTTGGACATCCACTGTTTTTAACTTTTTACCATTTAGAAAGTACCCTGTTCTATCCTTTTTTGATCCAAAGTGGATGACCTCACATGTGTCTACATTGAATTCCATTTGCCACAGTTTTGCCCATTCACCTAATCTATCAATATCGCTTTGTAATTTTATGTTTTCATCTACACTGCTTACAATGCCACCAATCTTTGTGTCGTCGGCAAACTTAGATCTGAGACTTTCTATGTCTTCATCTTAGTCGTTAATAAATATTGTGAATAATTGAGGCCCCAAGACAGATCCCTGCAGGACTCCACTAGTCACATCCTGCCAATGTGAGTACTTACCCATTATCCCTACTCTCTGTCGCCTTTCACTCAGCCAACTTCCGAACCAAGTCCGTACTTTTCCCTCGATTCCATGGGCTTCTATCTTAGCTAACAGTCTCTTATGTGGGACCTTATCAAATGCCTTCTGGAAGTCCATATTAATAACATCCATTGACATTCCCCTGTCCACTACTTTAGTCACCTCTTCAAAAAATTCAATCAGGTTTGTCAGGCACGACCGACCTTTCACAAATCCATGCTGGTTCTCTCTGATTAACTGAAAAATCTTGAGGTGTTCAGGTATGTCCTGTCCACAAAAAGCAGGACAAATCCAATCCGGCCAATTACCGCCCCATCAGTCTACTCTCAATCATCAGCAAAGTGATGGAAGGTATCGTCGACAGTGCTATCAAGCGGCACTTACACACCAATAACCTGCTCACCGATGCTCAGTTTGGGTTCTGCCAGGACCACTCTGCTCCAGACCTTATTACGGCCTTGGTCCAAACATGGAAAAAGAGCTGAATTCCAGAGGTGAGGTGAGAGTGACTGCCCTTGACATCAAGGCAGCATTTGACCGAGTGTGGCACCAAGGATCCCTCGTAAAATTGAAGTCAATGGGATTCAGGGGGAAAATTCTCCAGTGGCTGGAGTCATACCTAGCACAAAGGAAGATGGTAATGGTTGTTGGAGGCCAATCATCTCAGCCCCAGGACATTGCTGCAGGAGTTAGAGTCATAGAGTCATACAGCACGGATAGAGGCCCTTCGGCCCATCGTGTCCGCGCCGTCCATCAGCCCTGTCTACTCTAATCCCATATTCCAGCATTTGGTCCGTAGCCTTGTATGCTATGGCATTTCAAGTGCTCATCCAAATGCTTCTTGAATGTTGTGAGGGTTCCTGCCTCCACAACCCTTTCAGGCAGTGAGTTCCAGACTCCAACCACCCTCTGGGTGAAAAAGTTCTTTCTCAAATCCCCTCTAAACCTCCCTCCTTTTACCTTGAATCTATGTCCCCTTTTTATAGAACCCTCAACGAAGGGAAAAAGCTCCTTAGTATCCATCCTATCTGTGCCCCTCATAATTTTGTACACCTCAATCATGTCCCCCCTCAGCCTCCTCTGCTCCAAGGAAAACAAACCCAATCTTCCCAGTCTCTCTTCATAGCTGAAGCGCTCCAGCCCTGGTAACATCCTGGTGAATCTCCTCTGCACCCTCTCCAAAGCGATCACATCCTTCCTGTAGTGTGGCGACCAGAACTGCACACAGTACTCCAGCTGTGGCCTAACCAGTGTTTTATACAGCTCCATCATAACCTCCTTGCTCTTATATTCTATGCCTCGGCTAATAAAGGCAAGTATCCCATATGCCTTCTTTACCACCTTATCTACCTGTTCCGCCGCCTTCAGGGATCTGTGAACTTGCACACCAAGATCCCTCTGACCCTCTGTCTTGCCTAGGGTCCTCCCATTAATTGTGTATTCCCTTGCCTTGTTAGTCCCTCCAAAGTGCATCACCTCGCACTTTTCCGGGTTAAATTCCATTTGCCACTGTTCCGCCCATCTGACCAACCCATCTATATCGTCCTGCAGACTGAGGCTATCCTCCTCGCTATTTACCACCCTACCAATCTTTGTATCATCAGCGAACTTACTGATCATACCTTTTACATTCATATCCAAGTCATTAATGTAGACCGCAAACAGCAAGGGACCCAGCACCGATCCCTGTGGTACCCCACTGGCCGCAGGCTTCCAGTCACAAAAACAACCTTCGACCATCACCCTCTGCCTTCTGCCACTAAGCCAGTTTTGTATCCAAAGTGCCAAGGCACCCTGGATTCCATGGGCTCGTACCTTCTTGACCAGTCTCCTGTGGGGGACTTTATCGAAGGCCTTACTGAAATCCATGTATACCACATCCACTGCATTACCCTCATCCACACGCCTAGTCACCCCCTCAAAAAATTCAATCAAATTAGTCACACATGATCTTCCCTTGACAAAGCCATGTTGACTATTCCTCAGGGCAGTGTCCAAGGCCCAACCATCTTCAGCTGCTTCATCAATGACCTTCCCTCCATCATAAGGTCAGAAATGGGGATGTTCGCTGATGACTGTACACTGTTCAGTTCCATTCGCAACCCCTCAAATAATGAAGCAGTCCGAGCCCGCATGCAGCAAGACCTGGACAACATCCAGGCTTGGGCTCCTAAGTGGCAAGTAACATTCGTGCCAGATAAGTGCCAGGCAATGACCATCTCCAACAAGATAGAGTCCAACCACCTCCCCTTGACATTCAACGGCATTACCATCGCCGAATCCCCCACCATCAACATCCTGGGGGTCACCATTGACCAGAAACTTAACTGGACCAGCCATATAAATACTGTGGCTATGAGAGCAGGTCAGAGGCTGGGTATTCTGCGGCGAGTGACTCACCTCCTGACTCCCCAAAGCCTTTCCACCATCTACAAGGCACAAGTCAGGAGTGTGATGGAATATTCTCCACTTGCTTGGACGAGTGCAGCTCCAACAACACTCAAGAAGCTCGACACCATCCAAGATAAAGCAGCCCGCTTGATTGGCACCCCATCCACCACCCTAAACATTCACTCCCTTCACCACCGGCGCACAGTGGCTGCAGTGTGTACCATCCACAGGATGCACTGCAGCGACTCGCCAAGGCTTCTTCGACAGCACCTCCCAAACCAGCGACCTCTACCACCTAGAAGGACAAGGGCAGCAGGCACATGGGAACAACACCACCTGCACGTTCCCCTCCAAGTCACACACCATCCTGACTTGGAAATATATCGCCGTTCCTTCATTGTCGCTGGGTCAAAATCCTGGAACTCCCTTCCGAACAGTACTGTGGGAGAACCGTCACCACACGGACTGCAGCGGTTCAAGAAGGCGGCTCACCACCACCTTCTCGAGGGCAATTAGGGATGGGCAATAAATGCTGGCCTCGCCAGCGATGCCCACATCCCGTGAATGAATTTTAAAAAAGTCACCCTATCCTTAATTATAGACTCCAGCATTTTCCCCACAACAGATGTTAGGCTAACTGGTCTATAATTCCCCGGTTTCCCTCTCTCTCCTTTCTTAAAAAGTGGAGTGACATGTGCAATTTTCCAATCGAGAGGGACAGTTCCTGAATCTAGAGAACTTTGAAAGATTATAGTTAGGGCATCCGCAATGTGCTCACCTACTTCCTTTAAAACCCTGGGATGGAAACCATCTGGTGCTGGGGATTTGTCACTCTTTAGTGCTATTATATTCTTCATTACTGTTGCTTTACTTATGCTAATTTTATCGAGTCCCTGTCCCCGATTCAATATTAGTTTTCTTGGGATTTCCGGCATGCTATTCTCTTTTTCGACTGTAAATACCGACGCAAAGTAATTATTCAACATGTCCGCCATTTCCCCATTGTCAATGACAATATCCCCACTTTCAGTTTTTAAGGGGCCAACACTGCTCCTGACCATCCTCTTTTTCCTAATATAACTATAAAAGTTCTTCGTATTGGTTTTGATATCCCTTGCGAGTTTCATTTCATACTCTATTTTTGTAGCTCTTACTATCTGTTTTGTGACCCTTTGTTGATCTTTGTATCTTTCCCATTCGCCAGGATCTGTGCCATTTTTTGCCTTTTTGTATGCCCTTTCCTTATGTCCTATACTGTCCCTTACCTCTTTAGTTGTCCATGGCTGGTTTTTTTTGGCAAGTAGAGTTCTTGCCCCTCAGGGGTATAAACCGATTCTGTGTCACGTTAAATGTTTCTTTCAACATTTCCCACTGATCATCAGTCATTTTACCCATTAACAGATTTGCCCAGTTTACTGTGGACAGTCTCTGTCTCATCCCATTGAAGTCAGCTTTACCCAAGTCTCGAATCTTAGCAGCTGATTCACTTTTTTCCCTTTCAAACACTACATTGAACTTGATCATGTTATGATCACTATTGGATAGATGTTCACGCACAGTTAAGCCGTTAACTAAATCTGGTTCATTACTCATTACTAAATCTAGTATGGCTTGCCCCCTTGTTGCCTCCAGGACATACTGCTGTAGAAAACTATCCCGGACACACTCAAGAAATTCACGACCTTTCTGACAGTTGCTAGTCTGCTTTCCCCAATCTATGTGAAGGTTAAAGTCCCCCATTAAGACCACTATGCCTTTCTTACACGCTTGTCTAATCTCTGCATTTATCCAATCTAGCACTTCAGAGCTACTGCCAGGGGTCCTATGCACAACTCCCACTGCAGTCTTAGATCCTTTCCTATTTCTCAATTCAACCCATAAGGTCTCTGTTGGCTGCTTACCTCTCATTATATCCTCCTTTATCATTGAAGTGATTTCATCTCTAATCACTAAGGCTACTCCTCCCCCTCTTCCACTTTCCCTATCTCTCCTTATAACCCGGTATATTTAGTTCCCAATCCTAACCATCCTGCAGCCATGTCTCAGTAATAGCTATCACGTCATACCCTCCAATTTGAATTTGAACCTGTAGTTCATTTAATTTATTCCTTATACTCCGTTCATTTGTATACAGAACTCTTAGTTGGGCCACACATCCTAGCCTGACCTTCAGCTTTGATGCTGGGTTAATCGCCTTACGCCTTCTAGTTTTCACTTTATCTGTAGTGTCTAAAGTACACTTTCTTTCCGCTGCTCTACGCTTTTCCCTTTCACTTGTTCTTGAACAACTGTTTGTACTATTTGTATTGTAGATTTCCCCTGGGTCTTCCCCTCTCTTGCTGCTCTCAACTTTACTCCCTTCTGACTCCCCGCTCAGGTTCCCATCCCCCTGCCACTCTAGTTTAAACCTTCCCCAACAGCACTCGCAAACACCCCCGCGAGGACATTGGTCCCGGTCCTGCTCGGGTGTAACCCGACTCGCTTGTCCAGGTCCCACCTTCCCCAGAACTGGTCCCAATGTCCCAGGAATCTAAATCCCTCCCTCCTACACCATCCCTGCAGCCACGCATTCATCCTGTCTATTCTCCTGTTCCTATACTCACTAGCACGTGGCACTGGTAGTAATCCTGAGATCACTACCTTTGAAGTCCTGCTTTTTAATTTATCTCCTAACTCCTTAAATTCACTTTGCAGGACCTCATCCCTTTTTTTACCTGTGTCGTTGGTACCAATATGGACCACGACTACTGGCTGTTCACCCTCCCCCTCCAGAATGTCCTGCAGCCGCTCCGTGACATCCTTGACCCTAGCACCAGGGAGGCAACATACCATCCTGGAGTCACGTTTACGGCCGCAGAAACGCCCATCTGTTCCCCTTACAATTGAATCCCCTATCACTATAGCCCTGCCACTCTTCTTCCTCCCCTCCTGTGCAGCAGAGCCACCCGTGGTGCCCCGAACCTGGCTCTTGCTGCTTTCCCCTGATAAGCCATCTCCCCCAACAGTATCCAAAGCGGTATATCTGTTTGAGAGGGAGATGGCCCCAGGGGACTCCTGCTGTACCTGCCTCGTCCTTTTACTCTGCCTGGCGGTCACCTATTTCCTTTCTGCCTGCGTACTCTTTACCTGCGGTGTGACCACCTCACTGAACATGCTATCCATGATAGTCTCAGCATCGCGGATGCTCCACAGCGAATCCACCCGCAGCTCCAGCTCCGAAATGTGGTCACCCAGTAGCTGCAGCTGGACACACTTCCTGCACACATGGTCGCCAGGGATACCTGCAGTGTTCATGACTTCCCACATAGTGCAGGAGGAGCAGATCACGGGTGTGAGCAGTGCTGCCATGACTTGCCTTAGATTTACACTGTGCTCACCTCTCGGACTCTCCTCCCGCTCTCGGACTCTCCTTTTATACTGTGCTCACCTCTCGGACTCTCCTCCCACTCTCAGTCTCTCCTTTTATACTGTGCTCACCTCTCGGACTCTCCTTTTATACTGTGCTCACCTCTCGGACTCTCCTCCCTCTCTCAGTCTCTCCTTTTATACTGTGCTCACCTCTCAGACTCTATACCCACTCTCGGTCTCTCCTTTTATACTGTGTTCACCACTCGGACTCTCCTCCCACTCTCGGTCTCTCCTTTTATACTGTGCTCACCTCTCGGACTCTCCTCCCTCTCTCAGTCTCTCCTTTTATACTGTGCTCACCTCTCAGACTCTATACCCACTCTCGGTCTCTCCTTTTATACTGTGTTCACCACTCGGACTCTCCTCCCACTCTCGGTCTCTCCTTTTATACTGCGCTCACCTCTCGGACTCTCCTCCCACTCTCGGACTCTCCTTTTATACTGTGCTCACCTCTCAGACTCTCCTCCCTCTCTCGGTCTCTCCTTTTATACTGTGCTCACCTCTCGGACTCTCCTCCCTCTCTCAGTCTCTCCTTTTATACTGTGCTCACCTCTCGGACTCTCCTCCCTCTCTCAGTCTCTCCTTTTATACTGTGCTCACCTCTCTGACTCTCCTCCCACTCTCGGTCTCTCCTTTTATACTGTGCTCACCTCTCTGACTCTCCACCCGCTCTCAGTCTCTCCTTTTATACTGTGCTCACCTCTCTGACTCTCCTCCCACTCTCAGTCTCTCTTTTTATACTGTGCTCACCTCTCAGACTCTCCTCCCTCTCTCAGTCTCTCCTTTTATACTGTGCTCACCTCTCAGACTCTCCTCCCACTCTCAGTCTCTCCTTTTATACTGTGCTCACCTCTCGGACTCTCCTGCCTCACCTGTAATGTCGCACAGTAGTTGTCTCTTGTTGCAGGTCTGCTGCTGCTTTTATTCCCCACTCTCAGTCTTCTGCTGCTCAGGTCCGCTGCCGCTCTGTGGAAAAATGAGGAAAAGCAAGACAAAGCAGCACCTCCTTCCCCCACTTCACCGAACTCCCACACTCACCAAACTCTCAGCTGTTCACTCTGTCCTGCTGCACTAGCTGACAGTAAAAAATGGGAGCAGTGGTCCTGATCTGAAGTTATTGAAATCAATGTTGAGTCTGGATGGTTGTAAAGTGCCTAAACGAAAGGTGAGGTGCTGTTCCTCGAGCTTCCATTGAGCTTCATTGGAACAGTGTAAGAGGCCGAGGACAGAGAGGGCAGAGTGGGAGTGGGAGGGGGAATTAAAATGGCAGGCAACGGGCAGGTCAGAGTCACACTTGCGGACTGAGTGGAGGTGGTCAGCAAAGCGATCACCCAATCTGCGTTTAGTCTCCCCGGTGGAGAGGAGACCGCATTGTGAGCAGCGAATACAGTGTCGTAAATTGAAAGAAATACAAGTAAATCACTGTTTCACCTGGAAGGAGTGTTTGGCGCCCTGGATTGTGGGAAGGGAGGAGGTGAAAGGGCAGGTGTTGCATCTCCTGCGCTCACACGGGAAGGTGTCGTGGGGAGGAGAGTGGGTGTTGTGTATTGTGAATGGACCCTCAGTGTATTGTGAATGGACCCTCAGTGTATTGTGAATGGACCCTCAGTGTATTGTGAATGGACCCTCAGTGTAGTGTGAATGGAACCTCAGTGTATTGTGAATGGACCCTCAGTGTATTGTGAATGGACCCTCAGTGTATTGTGAATGGACCCTCAGTGTACTGTGAATGGACCCTCAGTGTATTGTGAATGGACCCTCAGTGTATTGTGAATGGACCCTCAGTGTATTGTGAATGGACCCTCAGTGTAGTGTGAATGGAACCTCAGTGTATTGTGAATGGACCCTCAGTGTATTGTGAATGGACCCTCAGTGTATTGTGAATGGACCCTCAGTGTATTGTGAATGGACCCTCAGTGTAGTGTGAATGGACCCTCAGTGTATTGTGAATGGACCCTCAGTGTATTGTGAATGGACCCTCAGTGTAGTGTGAATGGACCCTCAGTGTATTGTGAATGGACCCTCAGTGTATTGTGAATCGACCCTCAGTGTATTGTGAATGGACCCTCAGTGTATTGTGAATGGCCCGTTGCTCTGTTTGATGATGTTGAATTTGTTGCCTCTGTTTCCCTCTTGATGTTGTGCCCTGACCATGATCGATGGTCTCAGAGCCCAGGCTTATGTTGGTGAGGTGGTCCTGGAACTGCTGTGTCAGTGACTCTCACTGATTGGGACGGGGAGTTTGAGGATCAGGGCTGAGAGTGTCACTGGTGGAGAAGTGAAACCAGTAACTGGAGATCATCTCTCCAAGTTTACCCTGGGACAGGCTTCCCTTTTCCAACTGACTTTTTCTCTGCTTTACTCTGAAGTGTTTGACTCTGATTCTGTGAATAAGATTATCGAGAAACTGAGGATCTCACTGACTCAGAGAGCCCAGAAATTGCTGACTGTGTCTCTCTCGAACGGTCCAGACGCCTCTCACACAGACGCCTTCTTCAGGGAATTAAAGTGTCTGATTGTGATTGGTGAGGAAGGCCCAGATCGACCCCTGGTCTGTGCAGTGTTAGCTGCCTTCAGCTATGTAGGGGGAGGGGTGTTGGAACTGTCCTCAGTGCCCTGGGGTAGGGACCAGAGCCCAGGTCTCCGCTCCCTAAAATCCCTTGTAGTTTCAGGGCATCAGGTGAGGCGTGGGCCGCAGGGGCTCCTGTGGTTGAATATCCTGACCTGTCCTTCCTGTCTGAGGGCAAGTGTGACAGAAGGTCACTTGGGTGTGTAAGGGTGTACCCTGCAGTGTTCCGTGTACACAGGGTGTGTTAGGGTGTACCCTGCAGTGTTCCGTGTACACAGGTTGTGTTAGGGTGTACCCTGCAGTGTTCCGTGTACACAGGGTGTGTTAGGGTGTACCCTGCAGTGCCCCGTGTACACAGGGTGTGTTAGGGTGTACCCTGCAGTGCCCCGTGTACACAGGGTGTGTTAGGGTGTACCCTGCAGTGCTCCGTGTACACAGGGTGTGTTAGGGTGTACCCTGCAGTGCCCCGTGTACACAGGGTGTGTTAGGGTGTACCCTGCAGTGCCCCGTGTACACAGGGTGTGTTAGGTTGTACCCTGCAGTGCCCCGTGTACACAGGGAGTGTTAGGGTGTACCCTGCAGTGCCCCGTGTACACAGGGTGTGTTAGGGTGTACCCTGCAGTGCCCCGTGCACACAGGGTGTGTTAGGGTGTACCCTGCAGTGCCCCGTGCACACAGGGTGTTAGGGTGTACCCTGCAGTGCTCCGTGTACACAGGGTGTGTTAGGGTGTACCCTGCAGTGCCCCGTGTACACAGGGTGTGTTAGGGTGTACCCTGCATTGCTCCGTGCAGACAGGGTGTTTTAGGGTGTACCCTGCAGTGCCCCATGTACACAGGGGGTGATCGGGTGTACCCTGCAGTGCCCCGTGTACACAGGGTGTGTTAGGGTGTACCCTGCAGTGCCCCGTGTACACAGGGTGTGTTAGGGTTTACCCTGCAGTGCTCCGTGTACACAGGGTGTGTTAGGGTGTACCCTGCAGTGCCCCGTGTACACAGGGTGTGTTAGGGTGTACCTTGCAGTGCTCCGTGTACACAGGGTGTGTTCGGGTGTACCCTGCAGTGCTCCGTGCACACAGGGTGTGTTAGGGTGTACCCTGCAGTGCTCCGTGTACACAGGGTGTGTTAGGGTGTACCCTGCAGTGCTCCATGTACACAGGGTGTGTTAGGGTGTACCCTGCAGTGCTCCGTGTATACAGGGTGTGTTGGGGTGTACCCTGCAGTGCTCCGTGTACACAGGGTGTGTTAGGGTGTACCCTGCAGTGCCCCGTGTACACAGGGTGTGTTAGGGTGTACCTTGCAGTGCTCCGTGTACACAGGGTGTGTTCGGGTGTACCCTGCAGTGCCCCGTGTACACAGGGTGAATTAGGGTGTACCCTGCAGTGCCCCGTGTACACAGGGTGTGTTAGGGTGTACCCTGCAGTGCCCCGTGTACACAGTGGGTGATAGGGTGTACCCTGCAGTGCCCCGTGTACACAGGGTGTGTTAGGGTGTACCCTGCAGTGCCCCGTGTGCACAGGAGGAGATAGGGTGTACCCTGCAGTGCCTCGTGTACACAGGGTGTGTTAGGGTGTACCCTGCAGTGCCCCGTGTACACAGGGTGTGTTAGGGTGTACCCTGCAGTGCCCCGTGCACACATGGTGTGTTCGGCTGTACCCTGCTGTGCTCCGTGTACACAGGGTGTGTTAGGGTGTACCCTGCAGTGCTCCGTGTACACACGGTGTGTTAGGGTGTACCCTGCAGTGCCCCGTGTACACAGGGTGTGTTGGGGTGTACCCTGCAGTGCTCCGTGTACACAGGGTGTGTTGGGGTGTACCCTGCAGTGCTCCGTGTGCACAGGGTGTGTTGGGGTGTACCCTGCAGTGCCCCGTGTACACAGGGGGAATTGGGGTCGCCAACTCTGGTTGGACGTATTTCTGGAGGTTCCAACACATGACCTTTCACCCCGTCCGCCCCACCTGTTAAACAGCCTTTATTCTGTGGGGGGCCCGGACTCTGGGGGTCTGTGGGGGGGGCCCGGACTCTGGGGGTCTGTGGGGGGGAGGGGCCCGGACTCTGGGGGTCTGTGGGGGGGGCCCGGACTCTGGGGGTCTGTGGGGGGGAGGGGCCCGGACTCTGGGGGTCTGTGGGGGGGCCCGGACTCTGGGGGTCTGTGGGGGGGAGGGGCCCGGACTCTGGGGGTCTGTGGGGGGGGCCCAGACTCTGGGGGTCCGTGGGGGGGGCCCGGACTCTGGGGGTCTGTGGGGGGGGCCCGGACTCTGGGGGTCTGTGGGGGGGGGCCCGGACTCTGGGGGTCTGTGGGGGGGCCCGGACTCTGGGGGTCTGTGGGGGGGGGGGCCCGGACTCTGGGGGTCTGTGGGGGGGGGCCCAGACTCTGGGGGTCTGTGGGGGGGGCCCGGACAGACTGAGCTCACTGCGTGTTTTTGTGCTGACGGGATACGGGTGGAATGATTTGGGGCAGGGGGTTCCTGGGCTGGGGGGTTAATTAGAACGACCTTGGTCGTTACTGGGAACAACTCAATGTCAAGAGGGAAGAGGCTGATGTGATGAGCAAAGAGTGGGCCATGATGGGGGGACTGGTTTTACAGTCGGTGGGGCTGACCAGCCCCTGGCTCCTGGAGTGAGACCTCGGCCTCTGCCGACCCCCTCTGCCCCTCTTTCACCTTCCCCTCCCTGTTCCTCAGGGCACAGGGGACTCCCCAATATTGTGTTCAGCACTTCCCAGCTGAAGACCCAAAGCAGTCTCCACATCACCAGCAGTGAGGCTGCACCTGTCGGGACAAATGGAACTCCCCTCTCACCCCATGGCCCCTCGACCCCCCCTCCCCGGCCCATCTCCCCCCGTCCTGGTCCCTATCCCTCACAATCTCCCTCTCCCCTCTCCCCCTGTGCCTCTCCCCCTGTGCCCCTCTCCCCTCTGTGCCTCTCCCCTCTGTGCCTCTCCCCTCTGTGCCCCCTCCCCCTGTGCCCCTCTCCCCCTGTGCCCCTCTCCCCCTGTGCCCCTCTCCCCCTGTGCCCCTCTCCCCCCGTGCCCCTCTCCCCCTTTGCCCTCTCCCCCTGTGCCCCTCTCCCCCTGTGCCCCTCTCCCTCTGTGCCTCTCCCCTCTGTGCCCCTCTCCCCCTGTGCCCCTCTCCCCCTGTGCCCCTCTCCCCCTTTGCCCTCTCCCCCTTTGCCCTCTCCCCCTGTGCCCCTCTCCCCCTGTGCCCCTCTCCCCCTGTGCCCCTCTCCCCCTGTGCCCCTCTCCCCCTGTGCCCCTCTCCCCCTGTGCCCCTCTCCCCCTGTGCCCCTCTCCCCCTGTGCCCCTCTCCCCCTGTGCCCCTCTCCCCCTGTGCCCCTCTCGCCCTGTGCCCCTCTCCCCCTGTGCCCCTCTCGCCCTGTGCCCCTCTCCCCCTGTGCCCCTCTCCCCCTGTGCCCCTCTCCCCCTGTGCCCCTCTCCCCCTGTGCCCCTCTCCCCCTGTGCCCCTCTCCCCCTGTGCCCCTCTCCCCCTGTGCCCCTCTCCCCCTGTGCCCCTCTCCCCCTCTCCCCCTCTCCCCCTGTGCCCCTCTCCCCCTCTCCCCCTCTCCCCCTGTGCCCCTCTCCCCCTGTGCCCCTCTCCCCCTGTGCCCCTCTCCCCCTGTGCCCCTCTCCCCCTGTGCCCCTCTCCCCCTGTGCCCCTCTCCCCCTGTGCCCCTCTCCCCCTGTGCCCCGCTCCCCCTGTGCCCCGCTCCCCCTGTGCCCCTCTCCCCCTGTGCCCCTCTCCCCCTGTGCCCCTCTCCCCCTGTGCCCCTCTCCCCCTGTGCCCCTCTCCCCCTGTGCCCCTCTCCCCCTGTGCCCCTCTCTCCCTGTGCCCCTCTCTCCCTGTGCCCCTCTCCCCCTGTGCCCCTCTCCCCCTGTGCCCCTCTCCCCCTGTGCCCCTCTCTCCCTGTGCCCCTCTCTCCCTGTGCCCCTCTCTCCCTGTGCCCCTCTCCCCCTGTGCCCTCTCTCCCTGTGCCCTCTCCCCCTGTGCCCCACTCCCCTTTGCCCTCTCCCCCTGTGCCGACTCCCCTTTGCCCCTCTCCCCCTGTGCCCTCTCTCACTGTGCCCCTCTCCCCCTGCCCCTCTCTCCCTGTGCCCCTCTCTCCCCGTGCCCCTCTCTCCCGGTGCCCCTCTCCCCCGGTGCCCCTCTCCCCCTGTGCCCTCTCCCCCTGTGCCCCACTCCCCTTTGCCCTCTCCCCCTGTGCCCTCTCTCACTGTGCCCCTCTCCCCCTGTGCCCCTCTCCCCCTGTGCCCCTCTCCCCCTGTGCCCCTCTCCCCCTGTGCCCCTCTCCCCCTGTGCCCCTCTCCCCCTGTGCCCCTCTCCCCCTGTGCCCCTCTCCCCCTGTGCCCCTCTCCCCCTGTGCCCCTCTCCCCCTGTGCCCCTCTCCCCCTGTGCCCCTCTCCCCCTGTGCCCCTCTCCCCCTGTGCCCCTCTCCCCCTGTGCCCCTCTCCCCCTGTGCCCCTCTCCCCCTGTGCCCCTCTCCCCCTGTGCCCCTCTCCCCCTGTGGCCCACTCCCCCTGTGCCCTCTCCCCCTGTGGCCCACTCCCCCTGTGCCCTCTCCCCCTGTGCCCTCTCCCCCTGTGCCCTCTCCCCCTGTGCCCTCTCCCCCTGTGCCCCCTCCCCCTGTGCCCCTCTCCCCCTGTGCCCCTCTCCCCCTGTGCCCCTCTCCCCCTGTGCCCCTCTCCCCCTGTGCCCTCTCGCCCTGTGCCCCTCTCGCCCTGTGCCCCTCTCACCCTGTGCCCCTCTCCCTCGGGGTCTGAGTCGATCGATGCCCCTTTTTGCTGTCCATTGCCCAGAGACTCGCTGCTGATTCTGGAACTCTGACATCTCCACAACTTCCCGTTCCCTGGAAAGTTCCACATGGTCTTTTCTCAGAGACTGAAGAATAATTTTAGGAGGCGCAGTTCCCAAGGAAAGTTTGTGGAATTGTGTGACTTCCTGATTTCACTATTACAACTCATTCCACTCACCTGCTCCCTCTGGTCCAGTGTGGAAAATATTAAAGTCAGGGAACCGGGTTCAAAGTGTAACCAGGCAGAAAGCACAGGCAGTCGGGCTCCGGGATTGGGACTGGGATTGGGACCGGGATTGGGACCGGGATTGGGGCCAGGATTGGGACCGGTCTTGGGACTGGGATTGGGGCCAGGATTGGGAGCGGGATTAGGTCGGGGCTTGGGACCGGGATTGGGTCAGGATTGGGACTGGTATTGCGACTGGGATTGGGGCCGGGATTGGTACTGGGATTAGGACCGGGATTGGGGCCGGGATTGCGATCGGGATTGGGACTGGGGTTGTGACCGGGATTGGTACTGAGTCATAGAGTCATAGAGTTATACAGCACGGATAGAGGCCCTTCGGCCCATCGTGTCCGCGCCGGCCATCAGCCCTGTCTACTCTAATCCCATATTCCAGCATTTGGTCCGTAGCCTTGTATGCTATGGCATTTCAAGTGCTCATCCAAATGCTTCTTGAATGTTGTGAGGGTTCCTGCCTCCACAACCCTTTCAGGCAGTGAGTTCCAGACTCCAACCACCCTCTGGGTGAAAAAGTTCTTTCTCAAATCCCCTCTAAACCTCCCGCCTTTTACCTTGAATCTATGTCCCCTTTTTATAGAACCCTCAACGAAGGGAAAAAGCTCCTTAGTATCCATCCTATCTGTGCCCCTCATAATTTTGTACACCTCAATCATGTCCCCCCTCAGCCTCCTCTGCTCCAAGGAAAACAAACCCAATCTTCCCAGTCTCTCTTCATAGCTGAAGCGCTCCAGCCCTGGTAACATCCTGGTGAATCTCCTCTGCACCCTCTCCAAAGCGATCACATCCTTCCTGTAGTGTGGCGACCAGAACTGCACACAGTACTCCAGCTGTGGCCTAACCAGTGTTTTATACAGCTCCATCATAACCTCCTTGCTCTTATATTCTATGCCTCGGCTAATAAAGGCAAGTATCCCATATGCCTTCTTTACCACCTTATCTACCTGTTCCGCCGCCTTCAGGGATCTGTGAACTTGCACACCAAGATCCCTCTGACCCTCTGTCTTGCCTAGGGTCCTCCCATTCATTGTGTATTCCCTTGCCTTGTTAGTCCCTCCAAAGTGCATCACCTCGCACTTTTCCGGGTTAAATTCCATTTGCCACTGTTCCGCCCATCTGACCAACCCATCTATATCGTCCTGCAGACTGAGGCTATCCTCCTCGCTATTTACCACCCTACCAATTTTTGTATCATCAGCGAACTTACTGATCATACCTATTACATTCATATCCAAGTCATTAATGTAGACCACAAACAGCAAGGGACCCAGCACCGATCCCTGTGGTACCCCACTGGCCGCAGGCTTCCAGTCACAAAAACAACCTTCGACCATCACCCTCTGCCTTCTGCCACTAAGCCAGTTTTGTATCCAAAGTGCCAAGGCACCCTGGATTCCATGGGCTCGTACCTTCTTGACCAGTCTCCTGTGGGGGACTTTATCGAAGGCCTTACTGAAATCCATGTATACCACATCCACTGCATTACCCTCATCCACACGCCTAGTCACCCCCTCAAAAAATTCAATCAAATTAGTCAGACATGATCTTCCCTTGACAAAGCCATGTTGACTATCCCTGATTAATCCTTGCTTCTCCAAGTGGAGACTAATTTTGTCCTTCAGAATTTTTTCCAATAATTTTCCTACCACTGATGTTAGGCTCACTGGCCTGTAGTTCCCCGGTTTTTCCCTACTCCCCTTCTTGAATAATGGTACTACATTAGCGGTTCTCCAGTCCTCTGGCACATCCCCTGTGGCCAGAGAGGTTCTGAATATATGTGTTAGAGCCCCCGCAATCTCCTCCTTTGCCTCACACAGTAGCCTGGGATACATTTCGTCCGGGCCTGGGGATTTATCCATTTTAGGCCTGCTAAAACCGCCAATACCTCCTCCCGCTCGATGTTAATATGTTCAAGTATATCACAGTCCCCCTGCCGTATTTCTCTGTCTACGTCGTCCTTCTCCATAGTGAAAACAGATGCAAAAAATTCATTTAGAACCCCTCCTACATCTGCCGGCTCCACACACAGATTGCCATTTTTGTCCCTAATGGGCCCTATTTTTTCCCTAGTCATCCTCTTACCCTTAATATACTTATAAAACATCTTAGGATTTTCCTTTATTTTGCTCGCCAGTGTTATTTCATGGCCCCTCCTTGATCTCCTAATTTCTTTTTTAAGTATCCCCCTGCAATTTTTGTACTCCTCTCGGGCTTCCTCCGTCTTTAGCCTTTTGTATCTGCCAAAAGCCCTCCTTTTTTTCCTAATCCATTCTCGTATATCCCCTGACATCCAAGGTTCCCTGGAGTTCTTGGAACCACCCTTGACCTTTACGGGAACATGTTGCCATTGTATGGTCTCAATCTCCCTTCTGAAAGACTCCCATTGCTCCGATGCGGATTTTCCTACAAGCAGCTGATCCCAGTCCATTTTGGCCAGATCCTGCCTTATCCTATTAAAATCGGCCTTCCCCCAATTTAGAACCTTTATTTCCGGCCCCTCCCTGTCCTTTTCCATGACCACCTTAAATCTCACTGAGATTGGGACCGGAATTGGGATTGGGACCGGGATTGGGACCGGGATTGGGACCGGGGATGTGACCGGGATTGGGTCAGGGATTGGGTCAGGGATTGGGACCGGGATTGGGATGGGGATTGGGACCGGGATTGGGTCGGGATTAGGACGGGGATTGGGATGGGGATTGGGACCGGGATTGGGTGGGGATTGGGTCGGGCATTGGGACCGGGATTGGGTCAGGATTGGGACCGGGATTGAGTCTCCCGGTTCTCACTCCCGGTCCCTGTCCAGTGATTGCTGCTGGAAGGTGAACTCGTGCTGACTCCGAGTGAGGACTGGTCTGGGCTCCCCTGTGATGCCCCCACAGTTGAACATCCTGCCGACACTTTGCCCTGGCTCTTGCCTGAAGAATGATGACTTGAGGGATGTGTCAGAGGGTTCTAGTCTCCTGGAACTGTATCCCAGTGACGGAGGAAGGGAAAGGACGGAATATGGGGAACAGGAACACCAGAACACCCACAGAAACAATCCAAAGACACAAGACTGAGATAAGGAGGCCGAGGAAGGAATGGGTTCAGATTCACCCTGGGGGAGGGGGAGGGGGAGGGGGAGGGGGAGCAGCTGTCTGATCGAGTCAGAGAGCTGGGGAGAAAATACTAATGACCCAGTCTCAACATAAACCCAACACAAAGAGTATTACTGTCACAGAGTCACAGTGCAGACTGGATCAACAGAGTGAGTGGGGGAGAGAGTGAGTGGGGGAGAGAGTGAGTGGGGGAGAGAGTGAGTGGGGGAGAGAGTGAGTGGGGGAGAGTGTGAGTGGGGGAGAGTGTGAGTGGGGGAGAGTGTGAGTGGGGGAGAGTGTGAGTGGGGGAGAGTGTGAGTGGGGGAGAGTGTGAGTGGGGGAGAGTGTGAGTGGGGGAGAGTGTGAGTGGGGGAGAGTGTGAGTGGGGGAGAGTGTGAGTGGGGGAGAGTGTGAGTGGGGGAGAGAGTGAGTGGGGGAGTTTGACTGCAGCTTGTGATGCCTGCAGTGAACTTAAGAAATAGGAGCAGGAGTCGGCCATTCGGCCCCTCGAGCCTGCTCCACCATTCAATCAGATCATGGCTGATCTTCGACCTCAACTCCACTTTCACCCCGATTCCCATATCATAGAATCATAGAATCATAGAAGTTACAACATGGAAACAGGCCCTTCGGCCCAACATGTCCATGTCGCCCAGTTTATACCACTAAGCTAGTCCCAATTGCCTGCACTTGGCCCATATCCCTCGATACCCATCTTCCCCATGTAACTGTCCAAATGCTTTTTAAAAGACAAAATTGTACCCGCCTCTACTACTGCCTCTGGCAGCTCGTTCCAGACACTCACCACCCTTTGAGTGAAAAAATTGCCCCTCTGGATCCTTTTGTATCTCTCCCCTCTCACCTTAAATCTGTGCCCCCTCGTTATAGACTCCCCTACCTTTGGGAAAAGATTTTGACTATCGACCTTATCTATGCCCCTCATTATTTTATAGACTTCTATAAGATCACCCCTTAACCTCCTACTCTCCAGGGAATAAAGTCCCAGTCTGTCTAACCTCTCCCTGTAAGTCAAACCATCAAGTCCCGGTAGCATCCTAGTAAATCTTTTCTGCACTCTTTCTAGTTTAATAATATCCTTTCTATAATAGGGTGACCAGAACTGTACACAGTACTCCAAGTGTGGCCTCACCAATGCCCTGTACAACTTCAACAAGACATCCCAACTCCTGCATTCAATGTTCTGACCAATGAAACCAAGCATGCTGAATGCCTTCTTCACCACCCTATCCACCTGTGACTCCACTTTCAAGGAGCTATGAATCTGTACTCCTAGATCTCTTTGTTCTATAACTCTCCCCAACGCCCTACCATTAACGGAGTAGGTCCTGGCCCGATTCGATCTACCAAAATGCATCACCTCACATTTATCTAAATTAAACTCCATCTGCCATTCATCGGCCCACTGGCCCAATTTATCAAGATCCCGTTGCAATCCTAGATAACCTTCTTCACTGTCCACAATGCCACCAATCTTGGTGTCATCTGCAAACTTACTAACCATGCCTCCTAAATTCTCATCCAAATCATTAATATAAATAACAAATAACAGCGGACCCAGCACCGATCCCTGAGGCACACCGCTGGACACAGGCATCCAGTTTGAAAAACAACCCTCGACAACCACCCTCTGTCTTCTGTCGTCAAGCCAATTTTGTATCCAATTGGCTACCTCACCTTGGATCCCATGAGATTTAACCTTATGTAACAACCTACCATGCGGTACCTTGTCAAATGCTTTGCTGAAGTCCATGTAGACCACGTCTACTGCACAGCCCTCATCTATCTTCTTGGTTACCCCTTCAAAAAACTCAATCAAATTCGTGAGACATGATTTTCCTCTCACAAAACCATGCTGACTGTTCCTAATTAGTCCCTGCCTCTCCAAATGCCTGTAGATTCTGTCCCTCAGAATACCCTCTAACAACTTACCCACTACAGATGTCAGGCTCACTGGTCTGTAGTTCCCAGGCTTTTCCCTGCCGCCCTTCTTAAACAAAGGCACAACATTTGCTACCCTCCAATCTTCAGGCACCTCACCTGTAGCGGTGGATGATTCAAATATCTCTGCTAGGGGACCCGCAATTTCCTCCCTAACCTCCCATAACGTCCTGGGATACATTTCATCAGGTCCCGGAGATTTATCTACCTTGATGCGCGTTAAGACTTCCAGCACCTCCCTCTCTGTAATATGTACACTCCTCAAGACATCACTATTTATTTCCCCAAGTTCCCTAACATCCATGCCTTTCTCAACCGTAAATACCGATGTGAAATATTCATTCAGGATCTCACCCATCTCTTGTGGTTCCGCACATAGATGACCTTGTTGATCCTTAAGAGGCCCTACTCTCTCCCGAGTTACCCTTTTGCCCTTTATGTATTTGTAGAAGCTCTTTGGATTCACCTTTGCCTGATCTGCCAAAGCAATCTCATATCCCCTTTTTGCCCTCCTGATTTCTCTCTTAACTCTACTCCGGCAATCTCTATACTCTTCAAGGGATCCACTTGATCCCAGCTGCCTATGCATGTCATATGCCTCCTTCTTATTTTTGACTAGTGCCTCAATCTCCCGAGTCATCCAAGGTTCCCTACTTCTACCAGCCTTGCCCTTCACTTTATAAGGAATGTGCTTACCCTGAACCCTGGTTAACACACTTTTGAAAGCCTCCCACTTACCAGACGTCCCTTTGCCTGCCAACAGACTCTCCCAATCAACTTCTGAAAGCTCCTGTCTAATACCATCAAAATTGGCCTTTCCCCAATTTAGAATTTTAACTTTTGGGCCAGACCTATCCTTCTCCATAGCTATCTTAAAACTAATGGAATTATGATCACTGGTCCCAAAGTGATCCCTCACTAACACTTCTGTCACCTGCCCTTCCTTATTTCCCAAGAGGAGGTCAAGTTTTGCCCCCTCTCTAGTCGGGCCATCCACATACTGAATGAGAAATTCCTCCTGAATACACTCAACAAATTTCTCTCCATCCAAGCCCCTAATATCCCTCGATTCCCCTCGAGTCCAAAAATCTATCGATCTCAGTCTTGAATATACTCAATGACTCATCATCCACAGCCCTCTGGGGTAGAGAATTCCAAAGATTCACAACCCTCTGAGTGAAGAAATTCCTCCTCATCTCAGTCTTAAATGTCCGACCCCTTATCCTGAGATTATGACCCCTAATTCTAGACTCTCCAACCAGGGGAACAATCTCTCAGCATCGACCCTGTCACGCCCCCTCAGAATCTTATATGAGATCACCTCTCATTCTTCTAAACTCCAGAGAGTAGAGGCCCATTCTACTCAATCTCTCCTCATAGGACAACCCTCTCATCCCAGGAATTAATCTAGTGAACCTTCATTGCACCCCCTCTATATCCCTTTGCAGACTCTTTGTGTCCTCCTCACAGCTCACTTTCCCATCTTGCTTTGTATCATCACCAAACTTGGATCCATTACACTCGGTCCCTTTATCTCAGTCATTAATATCGATTGTAAATAGCTGAGGCCCAAGCACTGATCCCTGTCTCACCCCACTAGTTACAGCCTGCCAACCTGAGAATGACCCGTTTATCCCCACTCTCTGTTTCCTGTCCATGAACCAATCCTCAATCCATGCTAATATATTACCCCCAGTCCCATCCGTCCTTATCTTGGGTAACAACCTTTTATGTGGCACCTTATCGAATGCCTTTTGAAAATCCAAATATACTCCATCCACTGGTTCCCCTTTATCTACCCTGCTAGTTACACCCTCAAAAAACTCTCATAAATTTGTCAAACACGATTTCCCTGTCATAAAACCATGTTGACTCTGCCTAATCATATTATGATTTTCTAAGTGCCCTGTTACCACTTCCTTAATAATGGATTCCAGCATTTTCCCGACGACTGATGTCAGGCTAACAGGCCTGTCATTCCCTGTTTTCTCTCTCTCTCCTTTCTTGAATAACGGGGTAACATTTGCTGCCTTCCAATCCCTGGGACCGTTCTAGAATCTGGAGAATTTTGGAAGATCACTATCTCTGCAGCCTCCTCTTTTCAAACCCTCGAATCAGGTCCAGGGGATTTATCGGCTTTTAGTCTCTCAAGTACTTTTTCTCCACTGATAATTACTTTAAGTTCCTCCCTCTCATTTCCCCCTTGGTTCCCCACTATTTATGGTATGTTTATTGTGTCTTCTACTGTGAAGACAGATACAAAATATTTGTTTATCGTATCTGCCATTTCCTGATTCCCCATTATAATTTCTCCTGTTTCAGCCTCGAAGGGACCAACGTTTACTTTTGCTGCTCTCTTCCTTTTTACAGACTTGTGGAACTCTTGCAATCCCGTTTTATATTTCTTGCTAGTTTACTCTCATGTTCTATTTTCTCCATTTTTATCAATTTTTTGGACATCCTTTGCTGGTTTCTAAAACTCTCCCAATCCTCAGGCTTGTTACTCGTCTTTGCAGCATTATAGGCCTCTTCTTTTAATCTAATACTCTCCTTTACTTCTTCAGTGTGACGTGTGCAGTGTGCCGTGTGACGTGTGACGTGTGCAGTGTGACGCGTGCAGTGTGACGCGTGCAGTGTGCAGTGTGACGTGTGCAGTGTGACGCGTGCAGTGTGACGCGTGCAGTGTGACGTGTGACGTGTGCAGTGTGACCTGTGCAGTGTGACCTGTGCAGTGTGACCTGTGCAGTGTGACGCGTGCCGTTTGACGTATGACGTGTGCAGTGTGACGAGTGACCTGTGCAGTGTGACGCGTGCAGTGTGACGCGTGCAGTGTGACGCGTGCAGTGTGACGTGTGCCGTTTGACATGTGCAGTGTGACGCGTGCAGTGTGACGTGTGCAGTGCGATGTTTGCTGTTGGAACCTGTATGTTATCAATAACTCTTGTTTACTTGCTCACCATGACTCAGTTGGGGACACTCTCACCTCTGAGTCAGAAGGTCGTGGGTTCAAACCCCACTCCAGGGACTTGAGCACAGAATCTCGGCCGACTCTCCAGTGCAGTACTGAGGGTTTGCTGCACTGTAGGAGGTGCCGTCTTTCAGATGAGTCTTTACACTGAGACCATATCGGCCCTCTCACGTGTCGTAAAAGATTCCATGGTGTTATTTCGAAGAATAGCACGAGAGTTCTCCCCGATGTCCTGGCCAATATTTATCCCTCAACCAACATCACTAAAATTGATTACTGGGCCATTATCTCAGTTCTGATTGTGGGACCTTGCTTTGAGCAAATTGGCTGCTGTGTTTCCTCCATTACTTGAAATACTCAACTGGAGGAGGGCTGATTTCAGTGAGTTGGAAGGGATCTGGCCCAGGTGGATTGGAAACAAAAATTGTCAGGTGGAACAGTCAATGAGCAATGGGAGGCCTTCAAGGAGGAGATAGTTTGGGTACAGAGTAGACACATTCCCATGAGGGGGAAAGGAAGGGCATCCAAAGTTCGAGCTCCCTGGATGATGAAAGAAATAGAGATTAAAATGAAACAGGAAAAGGAAGCTTATGATAAACAACAGGTTCATAATACAGGAGAGAATCAGGCTGAATACAGAAAGTACAGAGGAGATTGAGAAAAGGGAATAAGAGGGGCAAAGAGAGAGAATGAGAATAGATTAGCGGCTAACATAAAAGGGAACACTAAAGTCTTTTATAAACATATAAAGAGTAAAAGGGTCGTCAAATGAAAGGGTGGGGCCGATTCGGGCCAAAAGAGGTGATCTTATGGTGGAGGCAGAGGGAATGGCTGAGGGACTGAATGAATATTTTACATCGGCCTTCACTCCAGAAGAGGATGCTGCAAATATCACAGTGAAGGAGGAGTGAGGAGAGGAATTAGATCAGATCAAAATCGATATCGAGGGAGGGACTTCAAAGGTCGGCAGCACTCAGGGTCGAAAAGTCACCTGATCCAGATGGGATGCATCCTCGGTTACTGAGGGAAGTAAAGGTGGAAATTCCAGAGGCTCTGGCCACAATCTTCCAATCCTCCTTAAATATGGGAATGATGCCAGAGGACTGGAGGATTGCAAATGGTACATCCCTGTTCACAAAAGGGGAGAGGGATAAACCCGGCAATTACAGGCCACTCAGCCTAACGTCAGTGTTGGGGAAACTTCGAGAGACAATAATCTGGGCCAAAATTAATTGGCACTTGGAAGAACAAGAGTTAATAAATGAAAGTCAGCATGGATTTGTGAAAGGCAAATGGTTTCTGGTAAACCTGATTGAGTTCTTCAATGAAATAACGAGAGGGTTGATGAGGGTAGTGCGGTGGATGCTGTGTATATGGACTTTCAAAAGGCATTTAATGAAGTGACTTGTTAGACATAATAGACTTGTTGGCAAAATTGAAGCCAATGGGATTAAAGGGACAGGAGCAGGGTGGGTACAGAATTGTCGAAGGGACAGAAAGCAGAGAGCAGTGGTGAACGGTTGTTATACAGACTGGAGGGAAGTTTACAGTGGTGTTCCCCAGGGGTCAGTATTGGGACCACTGCTCGTTTTATATTAATGACCTGAACTTGGGGAAACAGGGCATAATTTCAAAGTTTGTAAAAGACAGAAAGTTTCAAAATGTTGTAAACAGTGAGGAGGATAGTAACAGATTTCAGGAGGACAGAGAGAGATTGTTGAAAGAGGCAGACACATGGCCGATGAAATTTAAGACTGAGAAGTGCAAAGTAATGCATTTCAGTAGGAAGAATGAGAAGAGGCAATATAAACAAAATGGGCAATTTTAAAGGGGGTGCAGGAACAGAGAGACCCGGGGGGTGCAGGGACAGAGAGACCCGGGGGGTCGGTACAGAGAGACCCGGAACAGAGAGACCCAGGGGGTGCAGGGACAGAGAGACCCGGGGGGTGCAGGGACAGAGAGACCCGGGGGGGTCGGAACAGAGAGACCCGGGGGGGTCGGAACAGAGAGACCCGGGGGGGTCGGAACAGAGAGACCCGGGGGGGTCGGAACAGAGAGACCCGGGGGGGTCGGAACAGAGAGACCCGGGGGGGTCGGAACAGAGAGACCCGGGGGGTGCAGGGACAGAGAGACCCGGGGGGTCGGAACAGAGAGACCCGGGGGGTGCAGGGACAGAGAGACCCGGGGGGTCGGAACAGAGAGACCCGGGGGGTGCAGGGACAGAGAGACCCGGGGGGTGCAGGGACAGAGAGATCCGGGGGGGTCGGAACAGAGAGACCCGGGGGGGTCGGAACAGAGAGACCCGGGGGGTGCAGGGACAGAGAGACCCGGGGGGTGCAGGGACAGAGAGACCCGGGGGGTGCAGGAACAGAGAGACCCGGGGGGTGCAGGGACAGAGAGACCCGGGGGGTGCAGGGACAGAGAGACCCGGGGGGTGCAGGGACAGAGAGACCCGGGGGGTGCAGGGACAGAGAGACCCGGGGGGTGCAGGGACAGAGAGACTCGGGGGGGGTGCAGGGACAGAGAGACCCGGGGGGTGCAGGAACAGAGAGACCCGGGGGGTGCAGGGACAGAGAGACCCGGGGGGTGCAGGAACAGAGAGACCCGGGGGGGTCGGATCAGAGAGACCCGGGGGGTGCAGGGACAGAGAGACCCGGGGGGTGCAGGGACAGAGAGACCCGGGGGGTGCAGGGACAGAGAGACCCGGGGGGTGCAGGGACAGAGAGACCCGGGGGGGTCGGAACAGAGAGACCCGGGGGGGTCGGAACAGAGAGACCCGGGGGGGTCGGAACAGAGAGACCCGGGGGGGTCGGAACAGAGAGACCCGGGGGGGTCGGAACAGAGAGACCCGGGGGGGTCGGAACAGAGAGACCCGGGGGGGTCGGAACAGAGAGACCCGGGGGGGTCGGAACAGAGAGACCCGGGGGGTGCAGGGACAGAGAGACCCGGGGGGTCGGAACAGAGAGACCCGGGGGGTGCAGGGACAGAGAGACCCGGGGGGTGCAGGGACAGAGAGACCCGGGGGGTCGGAACAGAGAGACCCGGGGGGTGCAGGGACAGAGAGACCCGGGGGGTGCAGGGACAGAGAGATCCGGGGGGGTCGGAACAGAGAGACCCGGGGGGGTCGGAACAGAGAGACCCGGGGGGGTCGGAACAGAGAGACCCGGGGGGTGCAGGGACAGAGAGACCCGGGGGGTGCAGGGACAGAGAGACCCGGGGGGTGCAGGGACAGAGAGACCCGGGGGGTGCAGGGACAGAGAGACCCGGGGGGTGCAGGAACAGAGAGACCCGGGGGGTGCAGGGACAGAGAGACCCGGGGGGTGCAGGGACAGAGAGACCCGAGGGGTGCAGGGACAGAGAGACCCGGGGGGTGCAGGGACAGAGAGACCCGGGGGGTGCAGGGACAGAGAGACCCGGGGGGTGCAGGGACAGAGAGACCCTGGGGGTGCAGGGACAGAGAGACCCGGGGGGTGCAGGAACAGAGAGACCCGGGGGGTGCAGGGACAGAGAGACCCGGGGGGTGCAGGAACAGAGAGACCTGGGGGGGTCGGAACAGAGAGACCCGGGGGGTGCAGGAACAGGGAGACCCGGGGGGAGCAGGAACAGAGAGACCCGGGGGGTGCAGGAACAGGGAGACCCGGGGGGCGCAGGAACAGAGAGACCCGGGGGGGTCGGAACAGAGAGACCCGGGGGGTGCAGGGACAGAGAGACCCGGGGGGTGCAGGAACAGAGAGACCCGGGGGGGTCGGAACAGAGACACCCGGGGGGTGCAGGGACAGAGAGACCCGGGGGGTGCAGGGACAGAGAGACCCGGGGGGTGCAGGAACAGAGAGACCCGGGGGGGTCGGAACAGAGAGACCCGGGGGGTGCAGGGACAGAGAGACCCGGGGGGTGCAGGGACAGAGAGACCCGGGGGGGTCGGAACAGAGAGACCCGGGGGGTGCAGGAACAGAGAGACCCGGGGGGTGCAGGAACAGAGAGACCCGGGGGGTGCAGGGACAGAGAGACCCGGGGGGTGCAGGAACAGAGAGACCCGGGGGGTACAGGGACAGAGAGACCCGGGGGGTGCAGGAACAGAGAGACCCGGGGGGTACAGGGACAGAGAGACCCGGGGGGTGCAGGAACAGAGAGACCCGGGGGGAGCAGGGACAGAGAGACCCGGGGGGTGCAGGGACAGAGAGACCCGGGGGGTGCAGGGACAGAGAGACCCGGGGGGTGCAGGGACAGAGAGACCCGGGGGGTGCAGGGACAGAGAGACCCGGGGGGAGCAGGAACAGAGAGACCCGGGGGGTGCAGGGATAGAGAGACCCGGGGGGTACAGGAACAGAGAGACCCGGGGGGTGCAGGGACAGAGAGACCCGGGGGGAGCAGGAACAGAGAGACCCGGGGGGTACAGGGACAGAGAGACCCGGGGGGTGCAGGAACAGAGAGACCCGGGGGGTGCAGGGATAGAGAGACCCGGGGGGTACAGGAACAGAGAGACCCGGGGGGTGCAGGGACAGAGAGACCCGGGGGGAGCAGGAACAGAGAGACCCGGGGGGTACAGGGACAGAGAGACCCGGGGGGTGCAGGAACAGAGAGACCCGGGGGGTGCAGGGACAGAGAGACCCGGGGGGGGTGCAGGAACAGAGAGACCTGGGGGGTGCAGGAACAGAGAGACCCGGGGGGGTCGGAACAGAGAGACCCGGGGGGTGCAGGGACAGAGAGACCCGGGGGGTGCAGGAACAGAGAGACCCGAATGGCCACCTCCTGTGTTTCTATGATTGTAATTCCTGTTTCACACTCAGGAGCTCACTGCCTGCTCTCCATTAACCTGATCCGTGATAGCAGCAGCTGAGAGCTGTGTCCCAGAGAGTACAGACCGCACAATGGCTCATTCAGGAAGCTTGAATCTTATCACAAGGTTTTCTCCTTCCCTCAGGCATGGAAATTGTGAGATTGCCTGAAGGGAAATGAGCTGAAGCTGTACTAAGAAAGGCCGGCCGGGGATGTTCCAACTCATTCCGTGCTGTGCAACCCAAGAACTCCCATTCACAGAACGACATGGACTTCCCATTTCAGAGAACACGGGAATGGAGGGACAATTACACGGGAACACTTTCATTGTTGGTGAAGGGGGAAGTTCCAGGGAGCCTTTGTATCACTGACTCTGTGCAGTTCCACACTATATAAAGCCATGGTGACCGTGAGTTAACAGCTCACTCCTTACCTCAGACTCAATCTCCAATACTCAGAGCTTCCAACTTGGGAAAAGTACAAGATGAAGACAGCACTGTGGGTGGCCGCTGTTTTGTGCTCACTGATGATCTGCTCTATCCAGGATTCTGCTGCTGCACCAGGTAAGAGATGGGTCCTTATTCTCAATATTCGACTACAACCTGACAATTAACAAAACTCTGCAAAAACATGGGACAAACCCACTGCAGGTTTCTATCGACTGCTTGTGTATTTAATAGTCCTCAGCTGTAATTGCTCTCCACACTCTGTTCAAAGCAAGCTCCTGAGTGTGAAACAGGAATTACAATCATAGAAGCTCAGAAGGAGGCCATTCAGCCCCTCGGGCCTGTGCTGGCTCTCTGAAAGAGCTATCCAATTAATGCCACTCCATGCTCTTTCCTCATCGTCCTGCAAACTTTTCCTTTTCAAGGATTTATCCGATTCCCTTTTGAAAGTTATTATTGAATCTGCTTCCACCGCCCTTTCAGGCAGTGAATTCCAGATCATAACAACTCACTGAGTAAAAAAATTCTCCTCACTTCCCCCCTGGTTCTTTTGCCAATTATCCTGAATCTGTGTCCTCTGGTTACTGACCCTCCTGTCAGTGGAAATGTTTTCTCCCAATCTACTCTGTCAAAACCCCTCAGGATTTTGATCACCTCTATCAAGTCTCCCCTTAACCTTCTCTGCTCTCAGGAGAACAATCCCAGCTTCTCCAGTCTCTCCACATAACTGAAGTCCCTCATCCCTGGGACCATTCTAGTAAATCTCCTCTGCACCCTCTCCAAGGCCTTGTCATCCTTCCTAAACTGTGGGGCCCAGAATTGAACACAATACTCCAGCTGAGACCTAACCCGTGTTTTATAAAGGTTTAACATAACCTCCTTGTTTTTGTACTCTATGCCTCGATTGATAGAGCCCAGGGTCATGTGTACTTTTTTAACAGCATTCTCAACTTGTCCTGTCACCATCAAAGATTTGTGTGTGTGCACCCCCAGGTCCTGTTCCTGCACCCACCTTAAAATTGGGGCTCACAGAAATGGCAAATGAATTTCAATATGGATAAGTGTGAGGTGGTTCATTTTGGTAGGAGGAATCAGGAGGTCACATACTCCTTGGATAATAAGAGTCTAGATGGGATAGAGGAGCAAAGGGATCGAGGGGGACTGATACACAAATCACTAAAAGTAGTAACACAGGTTAATAAGGCCATAAAAAGGCAAATCAAGCACTGGGGTTCATTTCTAGAGGGATAGAATTGAAAAGCAGAGAAGTTATGTTAAACTTGTATCGAACCTTGTTAGACCACACTTGGAGTATTGTGAACAGTTCTGGTCTCCATATTATAGAAAGGATATCGAGACACCGGAGAAGGTGCAAATAAGATTTACTGGATAATACCAGAACTGAGAGGTTATACCTATCAGGAAAGATTGAACAGGCTGGGGCTCTTTGCTCTAGAAAAGAGAAGACCGAGAGGAGACCTGCTCGAGGTCTTTAAGATTATGAAAGGGTTTGATAGGGTGGACGTAGTAAAGATATTTTAACTTGTGGGGGAGACAACGACTAAGGGCCATTAATATAAGATAAGATCGAAATCCAATGAGGAAATGAGGAGAAATTCTTTGCCCAGAGAGTGGTTAGAATGGGGAACCACAAGGAGTATTTGAGGCGAATGGTATCGATACATTGAAGGGGAATCTGGAGAAACACATGAGGGAGAAAGGAATAGAAGGATATGCTGATAGGGTGAGATGAAATAGGGAGGGAGGAGGCTCGTGGGGAGTATAAACAGTGGTTGGGCCGAATGGCCTGTTTCTGTGTAATTGTGTGTAAATAAATGGAGAATAATGTTCCTATCAGTGAGAATCTGCAGTGATATCCATCAGTATTTAACTGTCTCCATTCCTCCCTCTCACACCAGGTGGGATTGTAACATTCGAATGCTGTGAGAGTTTTAAGACCACTCGTATTCCTCATAAAAGACTTGCAAACTACAAGAGAACAATTGGCTGCTCCACTCCCGCCATTATGTAAGTTTTTAAAGGTATAGATTCGGAGTGTGGTTAAATCTAAGGTTTGGAGTTGGTGTCTGCAATGCTCCAATAATCACATCTCATTCCTCTGTTTCAGTTTTACAAACAAACGTCACGTGAAAATTTGCACCAAAGCGAGTGAGAAATGGGTTCAAACCGCAGTGGAATATCTGGAAAAGAGACTGAAGAATGGAAGGAATGGAGCAAAGAAGTGATTCAAAGCTCAGCACTTTTAAACCATTTCAAATGCCTGAGTGTGGAAGTGGTGTGATATTCTGCTGGGTCAGAGGCAGAATGGAGAAAATGTTTCAGGACTGGCTCCACAATCCCATTCTCTGATCATTTGTATTTCTCCACTTTATGTGATCATTAATACGAAAGATTCTTGGTGGGAACGAACTTTCCCCGTGTAAACTACAATCGGCAATAGTGATAAAGCAAGATGGTGTAACTGTATAAATGTGTGTCCAAGTTAATAACAAAGACTGGGGGAAGAATGGGACTGAGCGAGGGCAGTTTTCCATCACTGAACATCCCATCTCAAGAAAGATCAGTTGGGTGAAGTTCAGTGAAGATAATCTCTTCCAACATTTAACTGGTGTTTGGTCCCTCCGACCCCCGACTGCACTGGACCAGGGAGCAGAGGGACAAAGCCGCAACACCCACACTCACAACCGGGGGTGCTGAGAGGGGCCAGACATTGGGAGTGGGGCCAGACACTGGGAGTGGGGCCAGACAATGGGAGAGGGGACCAGACATTGGGAGTGGGGCCAGACAATGGGAGAGGGGACCAGAGATTGGGAGAGGGGCCAGACATTGGAAATATGGCCAGACAATGGGAGTGGGGCCAGACATTGGGAGAGGGGACCAGAGATTGGGAGAGGGGCCAGACATTGGGAGAGGGCCAGACAATGGGAGAGGCCAGACAATGGGAGAGGCCAGTCAATGGGAGGGGGGCCAGACATTGTGAGGGGGACCAAACATTGGGAGGGGGACCAAACATTGGGAGGGGGACCAGAGATTGGGAGAGGGGCCAGACATTGGAAATATGGCCAGACAATGGGAGTGGGGCCAGACATTGGGAGAGGGGACCAGAGATTGGGAGAGGGGCCAGACATTGTGAGAGGGCCAGACAATGGGAGAGGCCAGTCAATGGGAGGGGGACCAGACATTGTGAGGGGGACCAGACATTGGGAGAGGGGCCAGACATTGGAAATATGGCCAGACGATGGGAGTGGGGCCAGACATTGGGAGAGGGGCTAGACATTGGGAGAGGGCCAGACATTGGGAGATGCCAGACAATGGGAGGGGGGCCAGACATTGTGAGGGGGACCAGACATTGGGAGGGGGACCAGACATTGGGAGAGGGGCCAGACATTGGAAATAAGGCCAGACAATGGGAGTGGGGCCAGACATTGGGAGAGGGACCAGAAATTGGGAGGGGGACCAGACATTGGGAGAGGGGACCAGAGATTGGGAGTGGGGCCAGTCATTGGGAGTGGGGACAGACATTGGGTGTGGGGCCAGACAATGGGAGAGGGGCCAGACATTGGGAGAGGGGCCAGATAATAGGAGAGGGGCCAGACAATGAGAAAGGGGACAGACAAAGTGAGAGGGGCCAGACATTGGGAGCAAGGCCAGACATTGGGAGTGGATCTGGACATTGGGAGGGGGACCAGACATTGGGAGGGGGACCAGACATTGGGAGCAAGGCCAGTCATTGGGAGGGGGACCAGACATTGGGAGGGGGAACAGACATTGGGAGCAAGGCCAGTCATTGGGAGGGGGACCAGACATTGGGAGGGGGACCAGACATTGGGAGGGCAGGTCCCAGGCACATCGTGCGTGCAATGCCTGAGGACAGGAACTGAGGGCACATCCTGAGGGCAGGTCCTGAGGCTGCATTTACAGGAGAGTAAAATGGAGAATATTGAAATTAAATAATTTGATCCTGAATGGAAAATGTCCCCAGGTTGGGTGTGAAGCTGCCCTTTGGGATCAGTGGGACAGATTCCCATTCCATCCAGTAATCCTGGGAATCGCTGTGTTCAGATTCCATTGATATTCTCTGTGCTTTTATTATTCACACTCGTCACTTCCCTCATTGATTCGCTGATTTCTCAGCTCCTGATTTTTATGAATTGAAACTGCGGCCGTGAAATAAAGGAGATTTTTGAAGATTAATCCTGTTGTCGGTCGGTCTGTGAGCAGCCTCCCTCTTCCTTTGTATTAAACAGACAAACCCGTCAGACTTTCATCACATGATTCTTAGTAAGTTCTCGCATTGGTCACTTTCCATTCATATATTTACACAGCGTGAGCTGATTGGCCGAGAATTACATGGAATTTCCAGCACAGAAACAGGCCATTCGGCCCGACAGGTCCATGCTGGTGTTTATGCTCCACACGAGCCTCCTCCCTCCCTACTTCATCTCACCCTTTCAGCAGATCCTTCTATCCTTTCTCCCTCATGTGTTTATCCAGCTTCCCCTTAAAACCATCGATACCATTCACCTCAACTACTCCTTGTGATAGAGAGTTCCACATTCTGACCTCTCTCTGGGGAAAGAGGTTTCTCCTGAATTCCTTATTGGATTTATTAGTGACTATCTTATATTTTATGGCCCTAGTTTTGTACTCCCCACAAGTGGAAACATCTCCTCTCCATCTAACCTTTTGAATCCCTTCATCATTTTAAAGACCTCGATCAGGTCAACCCTCAGTCTTCTCTTTTACAGAGAAAAGAGCCCCAGCCTGTTCAGTCTTTCTTGATAGTTGGACCCTCTCAGTTCCAGTAACATTCTCGTGAATCTTTTTTGCAGCTTCTCCAGTGCCTCTATATTTTTTTTCAAAAAATATACTTTATTCATAAAATGTGGAGCAAAACATACATTACAGTTGTCATATCACATTCCAAATGTACACAGTACAGATTATACAATTTGCAGGTTACATCAAGTCCAGTTCAATGAACACATTGTACATAATTACAGTTCATGACACTCTGGGGTGTCTCATTGCATTATACTCAATACAGATTATTGATTACAGATTCATTACAAGTACATTACAGATTCATTGCAGGTGCATTCCAGCAATTTGAATTTTACATTCTGCCCGGGGGGTTTTTCCCTGATTGCAGCCCCTCGGTATACAATGGCGGGAAGGCTCTAAATGGTTGCCTTTCCCCACAGAGCCTTTGCGGCGGCCGCACCCATCCTCAGTGCGTCCCTGAGCACGTAGTCCTGGACCTTGGAATGTGCCAGTCTGCAACACTCGGTCGAGGACAGCTCCGTGCACTGGAACACCAGCAGGTTTCGGGCAGACCAAAGGGCGTCCAGCAGCAGTTGATGGTCTTCCAGCAGCAGTTGATGTCCGTCTCAGTGTGCGTCCCCGGGAACAGCCCGTAGAGCACAGAGTCCTGTGTTACAGAACTGCTCGGGACGAACCTGGACAGATACCACTGCATCTCTCTCCAGACCTTCTTTGCAAAGGTACATTCCAGAAGGAGATGGGTGACGGTCTCGTCTCCACCGCAGCCTCCTCGGGGACAGTGTGCGATGGCGCTGAGAGTCCAGGAGTGCATGAAGGATCTGACAGGAAGGGCCCTTCTCACCACCAGCCAAGCTAGGTCTTGGTGCTTGTTTGAAAGTTCTGGCGATGAGGCGTTCTGCCAAATGACATTGCCAGTCTGCTTGGGGAACCAACTGACAGGATCCATCGTCTCCTTTTCCCGCAGGGTCTCGAGGACGTTACGTGCGGACCACTTACTGATCGCCTTGTGGTCGCAAGTGTTTTTTTGCATAATCTTTTCGACGAGGGACAGGTGGGGCGGAACGGTCCAACTGGATGGAGCGTTCCGTGGCAGCGTGGCCAGGCCCATCCTTCACAACACCGGGGATAGGTAGAACCTCAGCACTATAAGATGGAGAGCAGAACTGTTCACAATACTCCGACCATTGTCTGACCAAGGTTCTGCACAGGACCTTCCCTTCAAAATCCGTGCTGACTATTCTTTATTAGATTTTCAGTTTCTACATGTTTTTCTATTCCATCTTTGAGTAAAGCTCCCATTACCTTTCCCACCACCGACGTTAAGCTAACTGGTCTATAGTTCCCTGGACTTGTTCTATCTCCCTTTTTAAATATAGGAATCACATGAGCTGTCCACCAGTCCTCTGGCACTATTGCCCTTTCTATATATGGAATAGTGCCTCTGCTATCTCCTCCCTAACTTCTTTTAATAAGCGGTGATACAATCTATCCCGAGCAGGACTTTTATCCTCTCTAATTGTGATGAGTTTATCATTATCTCCTTGCTTTCTATCTTAACTGTCTTGATATTCTTTTCAATCTCCTCTTCTAATGTCCTGCCCACCTTGTTAGTCTCCCTGGGAAACACAGAGGCAAAGTAACAATCAATATTTCTGCCATTTCGCACTCGTTACCTGTGAGTTTATCGTGTGTATCCCTTAGTGGCCCGATCCCTATCCTGATTTTTCTTTGTTATTTATGTGTCTATAGAATGCTTTACTATTTCTTTTGATAGTCTAAATATTTTATATTCAATATCAGTGTTTAAAATGAGGAAGGGTTTTGATTGAGTAAATCGGATTGTCAGTAAAATTGAGGCCCATGGAATAAAAGGGGCAGTGAGAGCACGGATACAGAATTGGCTCAGTGACAGGAAACAGAGAGTCGTGGTGAACGGTTGTTTTTCGGACTGGAGGGAGGTGTACAGTGGTGTTCCCCAGGGGTCGGTGCTGGGACCACTGCTTTTCTTGATATATATTAATGACTTGAACTTGGGTGTACAGGGCACAATTTCAAAATGTGCAGGGTTACAGGGAAAGGGCAGGGGAGTGGGACTAATTGAATAACTCATTCAATGATCAGGCTCAGGAACGATGGGCTGAATGGCCTCATTCTGTGCTCTATCAGTCTATGTTACGATGTTTCTATCATTCGGTGTGATCCTTTGATAATTTAAGTCCCTCGTTCCTCTTTGTTTCCCTATTAGTTTTATTGATTTCTTTCCGAATCTCTTCCTATTCCCTTTTGTCATCCTCTCCTTTATTGTCCATGGAATTAGTGTATGACAACACTTCCTTATCTGCTCTGCTTCACTTCCCATTCCTAGATCCAGCAATGATTCCCCTCTTGTTGGGCTTCTTACCGACTGGTTCAGAAAGGAGTCCAGTCCACAGTGTAAAAACTCCGTTCCTCTTTCCCCTTTACCTCCCTCTTCTTGACACTTTATTTCGGGATGGATGAAATCGCCCATCATTATTATTTGATCTTTTTTACACATTTCATTGATTCACCAACAGATTTCATCCTCCACTTCCCTTCACTATTAGATGGTCTGTGGACTGTTCCTATTAATGTGATCGCTCCCTTCTTATCCTTTCCCTCAATCCATATGGATTCTGTTTCTCTCTTAATGTTATTTCAGTCCCTTTTTTCTCCTGCCCTTCTGTTGTCTTTAATTAATACTCTTCCCCCACCCCCTCCTTCCTTCCCTGTCCTTTCCAAATCCGTGATATCCTGTGATATTTAACTGCCAGTCCTGCCCTTTACGGAGCCGTGTTTCAGAATCCCGACTGTATCCGACTCCTCACGATCAATTATTGCCTCCAATTCCCCGGTTTTGTTTCAGATGTTGTGCACATTGCTGGACAGGCAATTTAATTCATCTTTACTCATCGTTTCTCTCGTTTTATTTGAACAGTTATTTTATATTTATGTTCTGTAACTTTATCTGATCCCTGTTTGTTGATGTGACCCTTATTCCTTCCCTTGGTCTGACCTTTACTCCCATCTCCGATTTATTTGATCATCAGGCGGCTGTTATTGTTCCCAGTTCCCTCCCCCGTCGGACAAGTTCAAAGTCTTTATAACAATAGGGGAAACATCTGGACACACTGTGTGGTCACATCTGGAGACACACTGTGTGGTCACATCTGGAGACACACTGTGCGGTCACATCTGGAGACACACTGTGCGGTCACATCTGGAGACACACTGTGCGGTCACATCTGGAGACACACTGTGCGGTCACATCTGGAGACACTCTGTGCGGTAACATCTGGTGACACACTGTGCGGTCACATCTGGAGACACACTGTGCGGTCACATCTGGAGACACACTGTGCGGTCACATCTGGAGACACACTCTGCGGTCACATCTGGAGACACTCTGTGCGGTAACATCTGGTGACACACTGTGCGGTCACATCTGGAGACACACTGTGCGGTCACATCTGGAGACACACTCTGCGGTCACATCTGGAGACACACTGTGTGGTCACATCTGGAGACACACTGTGCGGTCACATCTGGAGACACACTGTGCGGTCACATCTGGAGACACACTGTGCGGTCACATCTGGAGACACACTGTGCGGTCACATCTGGAGACACACTCCGCGGTCACATCTGGAGACACTCTGTGCGGTAACATCTGGTGACACACTGTGCGGTCACATCTGGAGACACACTGTGCGGTCACATCTGGAGACACACTGTGCGGTCACACCTGGAGACACACTGTGCGGTCACATCTGGAGACACTTTGTGTGGTCACATCTGGAGATACTCTGTGTGGTCACATCTGGAGACACTTTGTGTGGCTACATCTGGAGATGCACTGTATGGTCACATCTGGAGACACACCGTCTGGTCACATTTGGAGACAGTCGGGGATCGGTGCTGGGTCCCTTGCTGTTTGTGGTCTACATTAATGACTTGGATATGAATGTAAAAGGTATGATCAGTAAGTTCGCTGATGATACAAAAATTGATAGGGTGGTAAATAGCGAGGAGGATAGCCTCAGTCTGCAGGACGATATAGATGGGTTGGTCAGATGGGCGGAACAGTGGCAAATGGAATTTAACCCGGAAAAGTGCGAGGTGATGCACTTTGGAGGGACTAACAAGGCAAGGGAATACACAATGAATGGGAGGACCCTAGGCAAGACAGAGGGTCAGAGGGATCTTGGTGTGCAAGTTCACAGATCCCTGAAGGCGGCGGAACAGGTAGATAAGGTGGTAAAGAAGGCATATGGGATACTTGCCTTTATTAGCCGAGGCATAGAATATAAGAGCAAGGAGGTTATGATGGAGCTGTATAAAACACTGGTTAGGCCACAGCTGGAGTACTGTGTGCAGTTCTGGTCGCCACACTACAGGAAGGATGTGATCGCTTTGGAGAGGGTGCAGAGGAGATTCACCAGGATGTTACCAGGGCTGGAGCGCTTCAGCTATGAAGAGAGACTGGGAAGATTGGGTTTGTTTTCCTTGGAGCAGAGGAGGCTGAGGGGGGACATGATTGAGGTGTACAAAATTATGAGGGGCACAGATAGGATGGATACTAAGGAGCTTTTTCCCTTCGTTGAGGGTTCTATAACAAGGGGACATAGATTCAAGGTAAAAGGCGGGAGGTTTAGAGGGGATTTGAGAAAGAACTTTTTCACCCAGAGGGTGGTTGGAGTCTGGAACTCACTGCCTGAAAGGGTTGTGGAGGCAGGAACCCTCACAACATTCAAGAAGCATTTGGATGAGCACTTGAAATGCCATAGCATACAAGGCTACGGACCAAATGCTGGAATATGGGATTAGAGTAGACAGGGCTGATGGCCGGCGCGGACACGATGGGCTGAAGGGCCTCTATCCGTGCTGTATAACTCGATGACTCTATGACTAACATTCGATAAGGGCCGTGAACTTTGTGCTGCCTCCCACTTACCATGATATCTCCGTGCAGCCAACGCTACCTGCGCTGCTGAGAGGCTGCACGGAGAATGAGGAAGTTGGAAATGGGGCGTGCACAGCGCACGTCATCAGCAGCCTGCACCTCTTAAAGGTGCGGGCACATTTCAAATGGCAGGTACACAGCTTACTTGGACAAGGGAACGATGGCCACGAGGATAGCAGGACTGGCATGGGAGAGGGCTCCATGCTTCTCTGATGATGCTCGGAAGGGCCTGGTGGAAGGGGTGGATGAAAGGAGGGCCAACATGTACCCGCAGTGTGGCCGGAGACCCTCCAGACTGCAGCTCCGCAGGCATTGGCAGGCTGTGGCGCAGGAAGTCAACGCCAGGAGCATGGCACCACGTACGTGGGTGCAGTGCCGAAAGAAGTTCAATGACTTGACACGAGTGGTCAAGGTGAGAGAATGCAAGAGTCAAGTGGCACATCCTGCCAACTCCACCACTGCTCCACGCATCACACTCCCTGTCAACCACCCACCAACAAACACTGCCCATCCATACACAATGCTGCACTTGGCATGCTGCATCTCACCCGCACATAGTACCACACTTGCAGGCCACACAACCACCACTCACAGGTCACACAAACTGGCAGCTATTCGACCATGACAGGCACATCACCCACACACCTTGCAGGACACTCACTGACACACTGACCTCTATCTTGCAGGAGAAGGTGACGCAAAACAGTCGGCAGCAGGAGGGACCTGAGGGTGGACGGGGACGTTTACATGTCCTCACCCCCACTAGAGGAGACAGTGCTGTGGATCATTGTGCGGGCCGTCACTGCAGCCGTGACCACGTGCCGGGCTAGAGGTCCCGGTCAAGGGGGTCTCTGCATATCTAATGCTCCTTCTCCTTTCCCACATCTCCCTCCTCCCATAATCTTTTCTGACTCATGTGCTGTAGATCCTGTCAGCACACACCTCTTACTTGCTCCTCTCCCCACTCCACAACTCAACATGTTCCCTTTGTCATTGCAGATACCCAAGAACACATGGTGGCACTGTCCGAGGAGGAGGAGGGGGAGGAGGGGGAGGAGGAGGGGGAGGGGGAGGAAGAGGAGGAGGGGGAGGAGGAGGAGCGGGAGGAGGAGGGGGAGGAGGAGGGGGAGGAGGAGGAAGAGGAGGAGGAGGGGAGGAGGAGGAGGAGGAGGAGGGGGAGGAGGAGGGGGAGGAGGAGGAGGAGGAGGAGGGGGAGGAGGGGGAGGAGGAGGAGGGGGAGGAGGGGAGGAAGAGGAGGAGGGGGAGGAGGAGGAGGAAGAGGAGGAGGGGAGGAGGAGGAGGAGGGGGAGGAGGAGGAGGAGGGGGAGGAGGGGGAGGAGGAGGAGGGGGAGGAGGAGGAAGAGGAGGAGGGGGAGGAGAGGAGCGGGAGGAGGAGGGGGAGGAGGAGGAGGGGGAGGAGGAGGAAGAGGAGGAGGAGGAGGAGCGGGAGGAGGAGGGGGAGGAGGAGGAGGAGGAGGAGGGGGAGGAGGAGGGGAGGGGGAGGAAGAGGAGGAGGGGGAGGAGGAGGAAGAGGAGGAGCGGGAGGAGGAGGGGGAGGACGAGGAGGGGGAGAGGGAGGAGGAGGAGGGGGAGGAGGAGGGGGAGGAGGAGGAGGGGGAGGAGGGGGAGGAGGAGGAGGGGGAGGAGGGGGAGGAGGAGGAGGGGGAGGAGGGGGAGGAGGAGGAGGGGGAGGAGGAGGAGGAAGGGGAGGAGGAGGAGGGGGAGGAGGAGGAGGGGGAGGAGGAGGAGAAGGAGGAGGGGGAGGAGGAGGAAGAGGAGGAGGGGAGGAGGAGGAGCGGGAGGAGGAGGGGGAGGAGGAGGAGGAGGGGGAGGAGGGGGAGGAGGAGGAGGGGGAGGAGGAGGAAGAGGAGGAGGGGGAGGAGGAGGAGCGGGAGGAGGAGGGGGAGGAGGAGGGGGAGGAGGAGGAGGAGGAGGAGGGGGAGGAGGAGGAAGAGGAGGAGGGGAGGTGGAGGAGCGGGAGGAGGAGGGGGAGGAGGAGGAGGAGGGGGAGGAGGGGGAGGAGGAGGAGGGGGAGGAGGAGGAAGAGGAGGAGGGGGAGGAGGAGGAGCGGGAGGAGGAGGGGGAGGAGGAGGGGGAGGAGGGGGAGGAGGAGGAGGGGGAGGAGAGGAGGAGGAGGAGGGGGAGGAGGAGGAGGGGGACACTGAAGCCACACCGTCACTCGATCTGACACTTGCTTCCACCAGCTCAGAGACTGACACTGCGTGTCCTTTAGAGATTAGGTTCGAGGAGGGATCTGCATGTGGTGAGACACCGAGCACAAGTGATCAGGAGCCGGGGCGGGGGGAACGGACACCACAGGTCCCAGCTCACCGGAGGGCGAGGTCGTTCACTAGTTCTGCTGCAGAGGAGTCAGATGAGGATTTCGATGGGCCAGGCTACAGAAGACGGCTGATGGGCGTACACCAACAAATGCTTGGGGCACTGGAAATCCTGCCAGAAAGCCTGCGCATAATGAGAAGGGGCATGGAGGAGTCCAGCTCCAACTTGGCGCAGGGCTTTGTACAGAGCTTGGAGCCCATCCTTTCCCACATGGAACGGGTGGTCACCTCCATCAGCGCACCTGTGGAACCCACCATGATGCAGAGTCTGATGACTGATGTCACAGCTTCCATTGCAGCACAAACATCTGCCATCCAAGGTCTGACTGCAGCATTTACAGCTCAGACTGCTGCCTTGGAAGCTCAGACTGCTGCGATCATGGTTCTGGGGACCACTGTGGAACGGGGCTTCCAGGGCACCACAGCACTCCAGCAATCCGTTCTCCATCTGATCACCAGGATTGCTGAGGCACCGCCCCGGGAGAGTGGCAGTGGCTCCATGACAGTCGGACCTGCTGTCCTCTCTCAGGCCGACAGCCTTCCTGCTCCACCCCTCCCACTCCGCCAGTGCCCCTGTGTTGTCCATCGGCCAGCCAGGCCAGACTGTTGCAGCAGACGCCGAGACGGTGCAGTCTGAAGCCGGGCCCTCCCGGCCCAGAGCTGCTCGAGGTCGTCCTCCAAGGCCATCTGGACGCTCCTCCATTGATGGCCAGCAGCCTCCCACCACCCATGCTCCAGGCACTGGGGAAGCACCTCGTAGGAGCACCGGGATAGGTAAAGGCACACGGACAACAGGCACTGAGGGAATGCACAAGGGGGAATAGTTCTGTTCTGTTTTCATATTTTCATTTATTCATTGTTTCAGTCTTTACAGTAGAGGACACTAAGAATATCCCAACACTGGACAAACAGGGGACTCTCGGGGGGGAGGAGCTAAATACGATTAAAATCACTCAGGAGATGGTACTCAGTAAAATAATGGGACTCAAAGCGGATAAATCCCCTGGACCTGATGGCTTCCATCCTAGGGTCTTGAGGGAAGTGGCAGTAGGGATTGTGGATGCTTTAGTGATAGTTTTCCAAAATTCTCTGGACTCAGGAGAGGTCCCGGCAGATTGGAAAACTGCTAATGTAACACCGTTATTTAAAAAGGGTAGTAGGCAGTAGGCTGGAAATTATAGGCCAGTTAGCTTAACATCTGTGGTGGGTAAAATTTTGGAGTCTATTATTAAGGAGACAGTAACGGAACATTTAGATAAGCATAATTTAATAGGACAAAGTCAGCATGGCTTTATGAAGGGGAAGTCATGTCTGACAAATTTGCTTGAGTTCTTCGAGGATATAACGTAGAGGGTGGATAAAGGGGAACCAGTGGACGTAGTGTATTTAGACTTCCAGAAGGCATTCGACAAGGTGCCACATAAAAGATTATTACTTAAGATAAAAAATCACGGGATTGGGGGTAATATTCTGGCATGGGTGGAGGATTGGTTATCGAACAGGAAGCAGAGAGTTGGGATAAATGGTTCATTTTCGGACTGGCAACCAGTAACCAGTGGTGTTCCACAGGGGTCGGTGCTGGGTCCCAACTCTTTACAATCTATATTAACGATTTGGAGGAGGGGACCGAGTGCAACATATCAAAATTTGCAGATGATACAAAGATGGGAGGGAAAGTAGAGAGTGAGGAGGACATAAAAAACCTGCAAGGGGATATAGACAGGCTGGGTGAGTGGGCGGAGATTTGGCAGATGCAATATAATATTGGAAAATGTGAGGTTATGCACTTTGGCAGGAAAAATCAGAGAGCAAGTTATTTTCTTAATGGCGAGAGACTGGAAAGTACTGCAGTACAAAGGGATCTGGGGGTCCTCGTGCAAGAAAATCAAAAAGTTCGTATGCAGGTGCAGCAGGTGATCAAGAAAGCCAACGGAATGTTGGCTTTTATTGCTAGGGGGATAGAATATAAAAACAAGGAGGTATTGCTGCAGTTATATAAGGTATTGGTGAGACCGCACCTGGAATACTGCATACAGTTTTGGTCTCCATACTTAAGAAAAGACATACTTGCTCTCGAGGCAGTACAAAGAAGGTTCACTCGGTTAATCCCGGGGATGAGGGGGCGGACATATGAGGAGAGGTTGAGTAGATTGGGACTCTACTCATTGGAGTTCAGAAGAATGAGAGGCGATCTTATTGAAACATATAAGATTGTGAAGGGTCTTGATCGGGTGGATGCAGTAAGGATGTTCCCAAAGATGGGTGAAACTAGAACTAGGGGGCATAATCTTAGAATAAGGGGCTGCTCTTTCAAACTGAGATGAGGAGAAACTTCTTCACTCAGAGGGTGGTAGGTCTGTGGAATTTGCTGCCCAGGAAGCTGTGGAAGCTACATCATTAGATAAATTTAAAACAGAAATAGACAGTTTCCTAGAAGTAAAGGGAATTAGGGGTTATGGGGAGTGGGCAGGAAATTGGACATGAAGCTGAGTTCGGATCGGTCAATGCCCTGTGGGTGGCGGAGAGGGCCCAGGGGCTATGTGGCCGGGTCCTGCTCCGACTTCTTGTGTTCTTTAGATTTGTGGTTGGGATCAGATCAGCCATGATCTTATTGAATGGCGGAGCAGGCTCGAGGGGCCGATTGGCCTACTCCTGCTCCAATTTCTTATGTTCTTATGTTCTTATAAATGTGACTTTGAATTTGCATTTGGTGGTGGTTTAGCTGAGAGGGAAACCAATGTGTAATCAGATGGAGGGCGATTTGATTGTCTTGTGGGGGCGGAGAGGTGGGGAATGTAGGAGTGTTGGTGAGTCGGCCATTCAGGACTGAGATGAGGAGAAATTTCTTCACTCACAGGGTTGTGAATCTTTGGAATTCTCTCCCCAGAGGGCTGTGGATGCTCAGTCGTTGAGTATATTTAAGGCTGAGATCGGTTGAGTTTTGGACTCGAGGGGAGTTGAGGGATATGGGGATTGGGCGGGAAAGTGGAGTTGAGGTCGAAGATCAGCCATTGAATGGCGGAGCAGGCTTGAGGGGCCGTGTGGCCCACTCCTGCTCCTCTTTCATATGTTCTTATATCCCATCACTTTCCTCATCCAGGGAGCTCAGGATTTACTTGTCCTACCTTTCCCCCTCGTGGGAATGTACCTCCTCTGTACCCGAACAATCCCCTCTTTAAAGACCACCCTTTGTTCAATTACAGTTTTGCCTGTCCAATCTTTGACTCCAATTTACCCGGGCCAGGTCCGTTCTCAACCAACTGAAACTGGCTCTCCCCCAATTGAGTATTTTTACTCCAGATTGTTCCTTGTCATTTCCATTAATAATCTAAACCTTATGATATTATGATCACTGTTCCCTAAATGTTCCCCACTGACACTTGCCCCACTTGACCCACCTCATTCCCCAGGACCAGATCCAGCAATGCCTCCCTCCTCACTGGGCCCGAAACGTACTGGTCAAGAAAGTTTTCTGAACACACTTCAGAAATTCCTCCCCCTCTCTGCCCTTTACACTATTACTATCCCAGTCTATATTAGGATGGTTGAAATCCCCAGTTATCACTACTCTATAGTTCTTGCACCTCTCTGTAATTTCCCTGCAAATTTGCTCCTCGATCTCCTTCCCACTAGTTGGTGGCCTATAGAATACACCCAGTAGTGTAATGGCACCTCTATTGTTTCTGAACTCTCAGCAAATAGATTCTGTCCTTGACCCCTCCAGGACATCCTCTCTCTCCAGCACTGCAATATTCTCCTTAATCGATACTGCCACCCCCACCCTCCTTTCTTCCCTTCCCTATCTTTCCTGAACACCTTGTATCCAGGAATATTTAGTACCCAATCCTGCCCTTTTTTGAGCCCGGTCTCCGTTATCACCATGACATCATATTCCCATGTGACTATTTGTGCCTGGTGCTCACCGACCTTGTTCACCAGGCTTCGTGTGTTTACACACATGCACTGGGAACCAGTCTTAGACTTTCTTGTTCTCTCTCTTAGTCTGACCCCACCTAACACTGTATTATTTCTTACTCTAGTGCTATCTGTCTCTCCCAATCCTTTGTTCCCCTTGTTTCTCTTTTCTAGTGCTACATCCTGGTGCCCATCCCCCGCCAAATTAGTTTAACCCCTCCCCCACAGCACTAGTGAACCTCCCCGCGAGGACATTGGTCCCGGCTCTGTTGAGTTGTAGACCATCCGGCCGGTACATGTCCCACCTCCCCCAGAACTGGTCCCAATGACCCTGGAATCTAAAGCCCTCCCTCCTGCACCATCTCTCTAGCCACACATGAACCTGCCTTATCTTCCTATTTCTGCACTCACTGGCCGTGACACTGGGAGTAATCCAGAGATTACCACCTTTGAGGTCCTGATGATTAATTTCCTCCCGAGTTCCTGAAACACTGACCACAGGACCTCATCACTTTTCTTTCCTATGTCACTGGTTCAAACATGGACCACGACTTCTGGCTGTTCCCCTTCCCCCACAGAATGTTCTGCACCCTCTCCGTGATGGCCTTTACCCTGGCACCAGGGAGGCAACACACCAAACTGGACTCACATCGATGTTCACAGAAATGCCTGTCATTCCCCCCGACTATCGAATCCCCTGAAACGACTGCATTTCTACACTTCACTGTGCCCCCTGTGCAGTCCTTTCCCCATGTTGCCATGCTCAGGACTGGACTCCTTCGAGGTGTCATCACCCTCACTGGTATTCAATACTGAATACTGGTTTGAGAGTGCCACACACCCAGAAGATTCCCGCACTGCCTGCCTCTTCCTGCCCTTTTGGATGGTCTTCCAATTGCGATCCTGAACTCTCTGTGTCTGTGAGGTGATCACATCCTGGAACGTACGACACACCAATTACAGCCAATGGGACCCAGAGGCCCATCCACTTTATTTACAAACCTCTTTTTGTCCGAAATTGAGTTTTTCTAATCGAAAGGACAGTTATTAATTTACTTCCTGTTTCCTTGCCCCGATTAACCTGCCCTTTTATTCCGGGTCTCTCAGATATCATCCACTCTGTTCACTGTGACCTCACTGTGATCTCACTATCTCTGTTATTACTGAATGGGAATTGAGCTCCTCCCCTGGTCCTCAGTACCATTTCACTCGACTCCACTCCACTCCCACATCCGGACTGATACCGGGGGATCCCCAACCCAGTATAAACGGACCCTCAGTGTAGTGTGAATGGACCCTCAGTGTATTGTGAATGGACCCTCAGTGTATTGTGAATGGACCCTCAGTGTATTGTGAATGGACCCTCAGTGTAGTGTGAATGGAACCTCAGTGTATTGTGAATGGACCCTCAGTGTATTGTGAATGGACCCTCAGTGTATTGTGAATGGACCCTCAGTGTATTGTGAATGGACCCTCAGTGTATTGTGAATGGACCCTCAGTGTATTGTGAATGGACCCTCAGTGTATTGTGAATGGACCCTCAGTGTAGTGTGAATGGACCCTCAGTGTATTGTGAATGGACCCTCAGTGTCGTGTGAATGGACCCTCAGTGTATTGTGAATGGACCCTCAGTGTATTGTGAATCGACCCTCAGTGTATTGTGAATGGACCCTCAGTGTATTGTGAATGGACCCTCAGTGTATTGTGAATCGACCCTCAGTGTATTGTGAATGGACCCTCAGTGTATTGTGAATCGACCCTCAGTGTATTGTGAATGGACCCTCAGTGTATTGTGAATGGCCCGTTGCTCTGTTTGATGATGTTGAATTTGTTGCCTTTGTTTCCCTCTTGATGTTGTGCCCTGACCATGATCGATGGTCTCAGAGCCCAGGCTTATGTTGGTGAGGTGGTCCTGGAACTGCTGTGTCAGTGACTCTCACTGATTGGGACGGGGAGTTTGAGGATCAAGGCTGAGAGTGTCACTGGTGGAGAAGTGAAACCAGTAACTGGAGATCATCTCTCCAAGTTTACCCTGGGACAGGCTTCCCTTTTCCAACTGACTTTTTCTCTGCTTTACTCTGAAGTGTTTGACTCTGATTCTGTGAATAAGATTATCGAGAAACTGAGGATCTCACTGACTCAGAGAGCCCAGAAATTGCTGACTGTGTCTCTCTCGAACGGTCTAGACGCCTCTCACACAGACGCCTTCTTCAGGGAATTAAAGTGTCTGATTGTGATTGGTGAGGAAGGCCCAGATCGACCCCTGGTCTGTGCAGTGTTAGCTGCCTTCAGCTATGTAGGGGGAGGGGTGTTGGAACTGTCCTCAGTGCCCTGGGGTAGGGACCAGAGCCCAGGTCTCCGCTCCCTAAAATCCCTTGTAGTTTCAGGGCATCAGGTGAGGCGTGGGCCGCAGGGGCTCCTGTGGTTGAATATCCTGACCTGTCCTTCCTGTCTGAGGGCAATTGTGACAGAAGGTCACTTGGGTGTGTTAGGGTGTACCCTGCAGTGTTCCGTGTACACAGGGTGTGTTAGGGTGTACCCTGCAGTGTTCCGTGTACACAGGGTGTGTTAGGGTGTACCCTGCAGTGTTCCGTGTACACAGGGTGTGTTAGGGTGTACCCTGCAGTGTTCCCTGTACACAGGGTGTGTTAGGGTGTACCCTGCAGTGCCCCGTGTACACAGGGTGTGTTAGGGTGTACCCTGCAGTGTTCCGTGTACACAGGGTGTGTTAGGGTGTACGCTGCAGTGCTCCGTGTACACAGGGTGTGTTAGGGTGTACCCTGCAGTGCTCCGTGTACACAGGGTGTGTTAGGGTGTACCCTGCAGTGCTCCGTGTACACAGGGAGTGTTCGGGTGCACACTGCAGTGCTCCGTGTACACAGGGTGTGTTAGGGTGTACACTGCAGTGCCCCGTGTACACAGGGTGTGTTAGGGTGTACCCTGCAGTGCCCCGTGTACACAGGGTGTGTTAGGGTGTACCCTGCAGTGCCCCGTGTACACAGGGTGTGTTAGGGTGTACCCTGCAAAGCCCCGTGTACACACGGTGTGTTAGGGTGTACCCTGCAGTGCTCCGTGTACACAGGGTGAGTTAGGGTGTACGCTGCAGTGCCCCGTGTACACAGGGTGTGTTAGGGTGTACCCTGCAGTGCTCCGTGTACACAGGGTGTGTTAGGGTGTACCCTGCAGTGCTCCGTGTACACAGGGTGAGTTAGGGTGTACCCTGCAGTGCCCCGTGTACACAGGTTGTGTTAGGGTGTACCCTGCAGTGCCCCGTGTACACAGGGTGTGTTAGGGAGTACCCTGCAGTGCCCCGTGTACACAGGGTGTGTTAGGGTGTACCCTGCAGTGCTCCGTGTACACAGGTTGTGTTAGGGTGTACCCTGCAGTTCCCCGTGTGCACAGGGTGTGTTAGTGTGTACCCTGCAGTGCCCCGTGTACACAGGGTGTGTTAGGGTGTACCCTGCAGTGCTCCGTGTACACAGGGTGTGTTAGAGTGTACCCTGCAGTTCCCCGTGTGCACAGGGTGTGTTAGTGTGTACCCTGCAGTGCCCCGTGTACACAGGGTGTGTTAGGGTGTACCCTGCAGTGCTCCGTGTACACAGGGTGTGTTAGGGTGTACCCTGCAGTGCCCCGTGTACACAGGGTGTGTTAGGGTGTACCCTGCAGTGCCCCGTGTACACAGGGTGTCTTAGGGTGTACCCTGCAGTGCTCCGTGTACACAGGGTGTGTTAGGGTGTACCCTGCAGTGCCCCGTGTACACTGGAAGACATAGGGTGTACCCTGCAGTGCCTCGTGTACACAGGATGTGTTAGGGTGTACCCTGCAGTGCCCCGTGTACACAGGGTGTGTTAGGGTGTACCCTGCAGTGCTCCGTGTACACAGGGTGTGTTAGGGTGTACCCTGCAGTGCTCCGTGTACACAGGGTGTGTTAGGGTGTACCCTGCAGTGCTCCGTGTACACAGGGTGAGTTAGGGTGTACCCTGCAGTGCTCCGTGTACACAGGGTGTGTTAGGGTGTACCCTGCAGTGCCCCGTGTACACAGGGTGTGTTAGGGTGTACCCTGCAGTGCCCCGTGTACACAGGGTGAGTTAGGGTGTACCCTGCAGTGCCCCGTGTACACAGGGTGAGTTAGGGTGTACCCTGCAGTGCCCCGTGTACACAGGGTGTGTTAGGGTGTACCCTGCAGTGCTCCGTGTACACAGGGCGTGTTAGGGAGTACCCTGCAGTGCCCCGTGTACACAGGGTGTGTTAGGGTGTACCCTGCAGTGCCCCGTGTACACAGGTTGTGTTAGGGTGTACCCTGCAGTGCTCCGTGTACACAGGGTGTGTTAGGGTGTACCCTGCAGTGCCCCGTGTACACAGGGTGTGTTAGGGTGTACCCTGCAGTGCTCCGTGTACACAGGGTGAGTTAGGGTGTACCCTGCAGTGCCCCGTGTACACAGGTTGTGTTAGGGTGTACCCTTCAGTTCCCCGTGTACACAGGGTGTGTTAGTGTGTACCCTGCAGTGCCCCGTGTACACAGGGTGTGTTGGGGTGTACCCTGCTGTGCTCCGTGTACTCAGGGTATGTTAGAGTGTACCCTGCAGTGCCCCGTGTACACAGGGTGTGTTAGGGTGTACCCTGCAGTGCTCCGTGTACACAGGGTGTGTTGGGGTGTACCCTGCAGTGCCCCGTGTACACAGGGTGTGTTAGGGTGTACCCTGCAGTGCTCCGTGTACACAGGGTGTGTTGGGGTGTACCCTGCAGTGCTCCGTGTACACAGGGTGTGTTGGGGTGTACCCTGCAGTGCTCCGTGTACACAGGGTGTGTTGGGGTGTACCCTGCAGTGCCCCGTGTACACAGGGTGAGTTAGGGTGTACCCTGCAGTGCCCCGTGTACACAGGGTGTGTTGGGGTGTACCCTGCAGTGCCCCGTGTACACAGGGTGAGTTAGGGTGTACCCTGCAGTGCCCCGTGTACACAGGGTGTGTTGGGGTGTACCCTGCAGTACTCCGTGTACACAGGGTGAGTTAGGGTGTACCCTGCAGTGCTCCGTGTACACAGGGTGAGTTAGGGTGTACCCTGCAGTGCCCCGTGTACACAGGGTGTGTTGGAGTGTACCCTGCAGTGCCCCGTGTACACAGGGTGTGTTGGGGTGTACCCTGCAGTGCTCCGTGTACACAGGGTGTGTTGGGGTGTTCCCTGCAGTGCTCCGTGTACACAGGGTGTGTTGGGGTGTACCCTGCAGTGCCCCGTGTACACAGGGTGTGTTGGGGTGTACCCTGCAGTGCCCCGTGTACACAGGGTGTGTTGGAGTGTACCCTGCAGTGCTCCGTGTACACAGGGTGTGTTAGTGTGTACCCTGCAGTGCCCCGTGTACACAGGGTGTGTTGGGGTGTACCCTGCAGTGCTCCGTGTACACAGGGTGTGTTAGTGTGTACCCTGCAGTGCTCCGTGTACACAGGGTGTGTTAGTGTGTACCCTGCAGTGCCCCGTGTACACAGGGTGTGTTGGGGTGTACCCTGCAGTGCCCCGTGTACACAGGGGGAATTGGGGTCGCCAACTCTGGTTGGACGTATTTCTGGAGGTTCCAACACATGACCTTTCACCCCGTCCGCCCCACCTGTTAAACAGCCTTTATTCTGTGGGGGGCCGGACTCTGGGGGTCTGTGGGGGGGGCCCGGACTCTGGGGGTCTGTGGGGGGGCCCGGACTCTGGGGGTCTGTGGGGGGCCCGGACTCTGGGGGTCTGTGGGGGGCCCGGACTCTGGGGGTCTGTGGGGGGGCCGGACTCTGGGGTCTGTGGGGGGGCCGGACTCTGGGGGTCTGTGGGGGGGCCGGACTCTGGGGGTCTGTGGGGGGGGCCCGGACTCTGGGGGTCTGTGGGGAGGGGGGGGCCCGGAATCTGGGGGTCTGTGGGGGGCCCGGACTCTGGGGGTCTGTGGGGGGCCCGGACTCTGGGGGTCTGTGGGGGGGGGCCCCGGACTCTGGGGGTCTGTGGGGTGGCCCGGACACTGGGGGTCTGTGGGGGGGGCCGGACTCTGGGGGTCTGTGGGGGGGCCCGGACTCTGGGGGTCTGTGGGGGGGGGCCCGGACTCTGGGGGTCTGTGGGGGGGGGCCGGACTCTGGGGGTCTGTGGGGGAGGCCCGGACTCTGGGGGTCTGTGGGGGGGGCCCGGACTCTGGGGGTCTGTGGGGGGGGGGCGGGCCCGGACTCTGGGGGTCTGTGGGGGGGGCCCAGACTCTGGGGGTCTGTGGGGGGGCCCGGACTCTGGGGGTCTGTGGGGGGGGCCGGACTCTGGGGGTCTGTGGGGGGGGGCCCGGACAGACTGAGCTCACTGCGTGTTTTTGTGCTGACAGGATACGGGTGGAATGATTTGGGGCAGGGGGTTCCTGGGCTGGGGGGGTTAATTAGAACGACCTTGGTCGTTACTGGGAACAACTCAATGTCAAGAGGGAAGAGGCTGATGTGATGAGCAAAGAGTGGGCCATGATGGGGGGACTGGTTTTACAGTCGGTGGGGCTGACCAGCCCCTGGCTCTGGAGTGAGACCTCGGCCTCTGCCGACCCCCTCTGCCCCTCTTTCACCTTCCCCTCCCTGTTCCTCAGGGCACAGGGGACTCCCCAATATTGTGTTCAGCACTTCCCAGCTGAAGACCCAAAGCAGTCTCCACATCACCAGCAGTGAGGCTGCACCTGTCGGGACAAATGGAACTCCCCTCTCACCCCATGGCCCCTCGACCCCCCCTCCCCGGCCCATCTCCCCCCGTCCTGGTCCCTATCCCTCACAATCTCCCTCTCCCCTCTCCCCCTGTGCCCTCTCTCACTGTGCCCCTCTCCCCCTGTGCCCTCTCTCCCTTTGCCCTCTCCCCCTGTGCCCTTTCCCCCTGTGCCCCTCTCCCCCTGTGCCCCTCTCCCCCTGTGCCCTCTCTCCCTTTGCCCTCTCTCCCTTTGCCCTCTCCCCCTGTGCCCTCTCCCCCGGTGCCCCTCTCCCCCCGTGCCCCTCTCCCCCTGTGCCCCACTCCCCTTTGCCCTCTCCCCCTGTGCCCTCTCTCACTGTGCCCCTCTCCCCCTGTGCCCCTCTCCCCCTGTGCCCCTTTCCCCCTGTGCCCCTCTCCCCCTGTGCCCCTCTCCCCCTGTGCCCCTCTCCCCTGTGCCCCTCTCCCCCTGTGCCCTCTCTCCTGTGCCCTCTCTCACTGTGCCGCTCTCTCCCTGTGCCCTCACCCCCTGTGCCGCTCTCCCCCTGTGCCCTCTCCCCCTGTGCCCCTCTCCCCCTGTGCCCCTCTCCCCCTGTGCCCCTCTCCCCCTGTGCCCTCTCCTCCTGTGCCCCTCTCCCCCTGTGCCCCTCTCCCCCTGTGCCCTCTCCCTGTGCCCTCTCCCTGTGCCCCTCTCTCTCGGGGTCTGAGTCGATCGATGCCCCTTTTTGCTGCCCATTGCCCAGAGACTCACTGCTGATTCTGGAACTCTGCCATCTCCACAACTTCCCGTTCCCTGGAAAGTTCCACATGGTCTTTTCTCAGAGACTGATGAATAATATTAGCAGGCGCAGTTCCCAAGGAAAGTTTGTGGAATTGTGTGACTTCCTGATTTCACTGTTACAACTCATTCCACTCACCTGCTCCCTCTGGTCCAGTGTGGAAAATATTAAAGTCAGGGAACCGGGTTCAAAGTGTAACCAGGCAGAAAGCACAGGCAGTCGGGCTCCGGGATTGGGACTGGGATTGGGACTGGGATTGGGACCTGGATTGGGACCGGGATTGGGACTGTGATTGGGACTGGGATTGGGACTGGGATTGTGGCCAGCATTGGGAGCGGGATTAGGTCGGGGCTTGGGACCGGGATTGGGTCAGGATTGGGACTGGTATTGTGACTGGGATTGGTACTGGGATTTGGACCGGGATTGGGGCCGGGACTGGGACCGGGATTGGGACTGGGGATGTGACCGGGATTGGGACCGGGATTGGGTCAGGGATTGGGACCGGGATTGGGTGGGGATTGGGACCGGAATTGGGTTGGGATTGGGTCTCCCGGTTCTCACTCCCGGTCCCTGTCCAGTGATTGCTGCTGGAAGGTGAACACATGCCGACTCCGAGTGAGGACTCGTCTGGGCTCCCCTGTGATGCCCCCACAGTTGAACATCCTGCCAACACTTTGCCCTGGCTCTTGCCTGAAGAATGAAGACTTGAGGGATGTGTCAGAGGGTTCCAGTCCCCTGGAACTGTATCCCAGTGACGGAGGAAGGGAAAGGACGGAATATGGGGAACAGGAACACCATAAGACCCACAGAAAAAGTCCAAAGACACAAGACTGAGATAAGGAGGCCGAGGAAGGAATGGGTTCAGATTCACCCTGGGGGAGGGGGAGGGGGGAGGGGGAGCAGCTGTCTGATCGAGTCAGAGAGCTGGGGAGAAAATACTAACGACCCAGTCTCAACATAAACCCAACACAAAGAGTATTACTGTCAGAGTCACAGTGCAGACTGGATCAACAGAGTGAGTGGGGGAGAGAGTGAGTGGGGGAGAGAGTGAGTGGGGGAGAGAGTGAGTGAGGGAGAGAGTGAGTGAGGGAGAGAGTGAGTGGGGGAGAGAGTGAGTGGGGGAGAGAGTGAGTGGGGGAGAGAGTGAGTGGGGGAGAGAGTGAGTGGGGGAGAGAGTGAGTAGGGGAGAGAGTGAGTGGGGGAGAGAGTGAGTGGGGGAGAGAGTGAGTGGGGGAGAGAGTGAGTGGGGGAGAGAGTGAGTGGGGGAGAGAGTGAGTGGGGGAGAGAGTGAGTGGGGGAGGGAGTGAGTGGGGGAGTGAGTGAGCCTGCTCCACCATTCAATCAGATCATGGCTGATCTTCGACCTCAACTCCACTTTCACCCCGATTCCCATATCCCTCGATTCCCCTCGAGTCCAAAAATCTATTGATCTCAGCCTTGAATATACTCAATGACTCATCATCCACAGCCCTCTGGGGTAGAGAATTCCAAAGATTCACAACCCTCTGAGTGAAGAAATTCCTCCTCATCTCAGTCTTAAATGTCCGACCCCTTATCCTGAGATTATGACCCCTAATTCTAGACTCTCCAACCAGGGGAACAATCTCTCAGCATCGACCCTGTCACGCCCCCTCAGAATCTTATATGAGATCACCTCTCATTCTTCTAAACTCCAGAGAGTCGAGGCCCATTCTACTCAATCTCTCCTCATAGGACAACCCTCTCATCCCAGGAATTAATCTAGTGAACCTTCATTGCACCCCCTCTATATCCCTTTGCAGACTCTTTGTGTCCTCCTCACAGCTCACTTTCCCATCTTGCTTTGTATCATCACCAAACTTGGATCCATTACACTCGGTCCCTTTATCTCAGTCATTAATATCGATTGTAAATAGCTGAGGCCCAAGCACTGATCCCTGTCTCACCCCACTCGTTCCAGCCTGACAACCTGAGAATGACCCGTTTATCCCCACTCTCTGTTTCCTGCCCATGAACCAATCCTCAATCCATGCTAATATATTACCCCCAGTCCCATCCGTCCATCTTGGGTAACAACCTTTTATGTGGCACCTTATCGAATGCCTTTTGAAAATCCAAATATACTCCATCCACTGGTTCCCCTTTATCGACCCTGCTAGTTACATCCTCAAAAAACTCTCATAAATTTGTCAAACACGATTTCCCTTTCATAAAACCATGTTGACTCTGCCTAATCATATTATGATTTTCTAAGTGCCCTGTTACCACTTCCTTAATAATGGATTCCAGCATTTTCCCGACGACTGATGTCAGGCTAACAGGCCTGTCGTTCCCTGTTTTCTCTCTCTCACCTTTCTTGAATAACGGGGTAACATTTGCTGCCTTCCAATCCCTGGGACCGTTCTGGAATCTGGAGAATTTTGGAAGATCACTATCTCTGCAGCCTCCTCTTTTCAAACCCTCGAATCAGGTCCAGGGGATTTATCGGCTTTTAGTCTCTCAAGTACTTTTTCTCTTCTGATAATTACTTTAAGTTTCTCCCTCTCATTTCCCCCTTGGTTCCCCACTATTTCTGGTGTGTTTTTTGTGTCTTCTACTGTGAAGACAGATTCAAAATATTTGTTTAACGTATCTGCCATTTCCTGATTCCCCATTATAATTTCTCCTGTCTCAGCCTCGAAGGGACCAACGTTTACTTTTGCTGCTCTCTTCCTATTTACAGACTTGTGGAACACTTGCAATCCCGTTTTATATTTCTTGCTAGTTTACTCTCATGTTCTATTTTCTCCATTTTTATCAATTTTTTGGACATCCTTTGCTGGTTTCTAAAACTCTCCCAATCCCCAGGCTTGTTACTCGTCTTTGCAGCATTATAGGCCTCTTCTTTTAATCTAATACAATCCTTTACTTCTTCAGTGTGACGTCTGCAGTGTGACGTGTGACGTGTGACGTGTGACGTGTGCAGTGTGACGTGTGCAGTGTGCAGTGTGACGTGTGCAGTGTGACGCGTGCAGTGTGCAGTGTGACGTGTGCAGTGTGACGTGTGCAGTGTGCAGTGTGACGCGTGCAGTGTGACGTGTGACGTGTGCAGTGTGACGCGTGCAGTGTGACCTGTGCCGTTTGACATGTGCAGTGTGACGCGTTCAGTGTGACGTGTGCAGTGTGACGTGTGCAGTGCGATGTTTGCTGTTGGAACCTGTATGTTATCAATAACTCTTGTTTACTTGCTCACCATGACTCAGTTGGTGACACTCTCACCTCTGAGTCAGAAGGTCGTGGGTTCAAACCCCACTCCAGGGACTTGAGCACAGAATCTCGGCCGACTCTCCAGTGCAGTACTGAGGGTTTGCTGCACTGTAGGAGGTGCCGTCTTTCAGATGAGTCTTTACACTGAGACCATATCGGCCCTCTCACGTGTCGTAAAAGATTCCATGGTGTTATTTCGAAGAATAGCACGAGAGTTCTCCCCGATGTCCTGGCCAATATTTATCCCTCAACCAACATCACTAAAATTGATTACTGGGCCATTATCTCAGTTCTGATTGTGGGACCTTGCTTTGAGCAAATTGGCTGCTGTGTTTCCTCCATTACTTGAAATACTCAACTGGAGGAGGGCTGATTTCAGTGAGTTGGAAGGGATCTGGCCCAGGTGGATTGGAAACAAAGATTGTCAGGTGGAACAGTCAATGAGCAATGGGAGGCCTTCAAGGAGGAGATAGTTTGGGTACAGAGTAGACACATTCCCATGAGGGGGAAAGGAAGGGCATCCAAAGTTCGAGCTCCCTGGATGATGAAAGAAATAGAGATTAAAATGAAACAGGAAAAGGAAGCTTATGATAAACAACAGGTTCATAATACAGGAGAGAATCAGGCTGAATACAGAAAGTACAGAGGAGATTGAGAAAAGGGAATATGAGGGGCAAAGAGAGAGAATGAGAATAGATTAGCGGCTAACATAAAAGGGAACACTAAAGTCTTTTATAAACATATAAAGAGTAAAAGGGTCGTCAAATGAAAGGGTGGGGCCGATTCGGGCCAAAAGAGGTGATCTTATGGTGGAGGCAGAGGGAATGGCTGAGGGACTGAATGAATATTTTACATCGGCCTTCACTCCAGAAGAGGATGCTGCAAATATCACAGTGAAGGAGGAGTGAGGAGAGGAATTAGATCAGATCAAAATCGATATCGAGGGAGGGACTTCAAAGGTCGGCAGCACTCAGGGTCGAAAAGTCACCTGATCCAGATGGGATGCATCCTCGGTTACTGAGGGAAGTAAGGGTGGAAATTCCAGAGGCTCTGGGCACAATCTTCCAATCCTCCTTAAATATGGGAATGATGCCAGAGGACTGGAGGATTGCAAATGGTACATCCCTGTTCAAAAAAGGGGAGAGGGATAAACCCGGCAATTACAGGCCAGTCAGTCTAACGTCAGTGTTGGGGAAACTTCGAGAGACAATAATCTGGACCAAAATTAATTGGCACTTGGAAGAACAAGAGTTAATAAATGAAAGTCAGCATGGATTTGTGAAAGGCAAATGGTATCTGGTAAACCTGATTGAGTTCTTCAATTAAATAACGAGAGGGTTGATGAGGGTAGTGCGGTGGATGCTGTGTATATGGACTTTCAAAAGGCGTTTAATGAAGTGACTTGTTAGACATAATAGACTTGTTGGCAAAATTGAAGCCAATGGGATTAAAGGGACAGGAGCAGGGTGGGTACAGAATTGTCGAAGGGACAGAAAGCAGAGAGCAGTGGTGAACGGTTGTTTTACAGACTGGAGGGAAGTTTACAGTGGTGTTCCCCAGGGGTCAGTATTGGGACCACTGCTCGTTTTATATTAATGACCTGAAATTGGGGAAACAGGGCATAACTTCAAAGTTTGTAAAAGACAGAAAATTTCAAAATGTTGTAAACAGTGAGGAGGATAGTAACAGATTTCAGGAGGACAGAGAGAGATTGTTGAAAGAGGCAGACACATGGCCGATGAAATTTAAGACTGAGAAGTGCAAAGTAATGCATTTCAGTAGGAAGATTGAGAAGAGGCAATATAAACAAAATGGGGCAATTTTAAAGGGGGTGCAGGAACAGAGAGACCCGGGGGGTGCAGGAACAGAGAGACCCGGGGGGGTGCAGGAACAGAGAGACCCGGAGGGTGCAGGAACAGAGAGACCCGGGAGGTGCAGGGACAGAGAGACCCGGGGGGTGCAGGAACAGAGAGACCCGGGGGGTGCAGGAACAGAGAGACCCGGGGGGTGCAGGAACAGAGAGACCCGGGGGGTGCAGGAACAGAGAGACCCGGGGGGTGCAGGAACAGAGAGACCCGGGGGGTGCAGGAACAGAGAGACCCGGGGGGTGCAGGAACAGAGAGACCCGGGGGGGTCGGAACAGAGAGACCCGGGGGGTGCAGGGACAGAGAGACCCGGGGGGTGCAGGGACAGAGAGACCCGGGGGGTGCAGGGACAGAGAGACCCGGGGGGTGCAGGAACAGAGAGACCCGGGGGGTGCAGGGACAGAGAGACCCGGGGGGTGCAGGGACAGAGAGACCCGGGGGGTGCAGGAACAGAGAGACCCGGGGGGGTGCAGGAACAGAGAGACCCGGGGGGTGCAGGGACAGAGAGACCCGGGGGGTGCAGGAACAGAGAGACCCGAATGGCCACCTCCTGTGTTTCTATGATTGTAATTCCTGTTTCACACTCAGGAGCTCACTGCCTGCTCTCCATTAACCTGATCCGTGATAGCAGCAGCTGAGAGCTGTGTCCCAGATAGTACAGACCGCACAATGGCTGATTCAGGAAGCTTGAATCTTATCACAAGGTTTTCTCCTTCCCTCAGGCATGGAAATTGTGAGATTGCCTGAAGGGAAATGAGCTGAAGCTGTACTAAGAAAGGCCGGCCGGGGATGTTCCAACTCATTCCGTGCTGTGCAACCCAAGAACTCCCATTCACAGAACGACATGGACTTCCCATTTCAGAGAACACGGGAATGGAGGGACAATTACACGGGAACACTTTCATTGTTGGTGAAGGGGGAAGTTCCAGGGAGCCTTTGTATCACTGACTCTGTGCAGTTCCACACTATATAAAGCCATGGTGACCGTGAGTTAACAGCTCACTCCTTACCTCAGACTCAATCTCCAATACTCAGAGCTTCCAACTTGGGAAAAGTACAAGATGAAGACAGCACTGTGGGTGGCGGCTGTTTTGTGCTCACTGATGATCTGCTCTATCCAGGATTCTGCTGCTGCACCAGGTAAGAGATGGGTCCTTATTCTCAATATTCGACTACAACCTGACAATTAACAAAACTCTGCAAAAACATGGGACAAACCCACTGCAGGTTTCTATCGACTGCTTGTGTATTTAATAGTCCTCAGCTGTAATTGCTCTCCACACTCTGTTCAAAGCAAGCTCCTGAGTGTGAAACAGGAATTACAATCATAGAAGCACAGAAGGAGGCCATTCAGCCCCTCGGGCCTGTGCTGGCTCTCTGAGAGAGCTATCCAATTAATGCCACTCCCTGCTCCTTCCTCATCGTCCTGCAAACTTTTCCTTTTCAAGGATTTATCCAATTCCCTTTTGAAAGTTATTATTGAATCTGCTTCCACTGCCCTTTCAGGCAGTGAATTCCAGATCATAACAACTCACTGAGTAAAAAAATTCTCCTCATCTCCCCCCTGGTTCTTTTGCCAATTATCCTGAATCTGTGTCCTCTGGTTACTGACCCTCCTGTCAGTGAAAACATTTTCTCCCAAACTACTCTGTCAAAACCCCTCAGGATTTTGATCACCTCTATCAAGTCTCCCCTTAACCTTCTCTGCTCTCAGGAGAACAATCCCAGCTTCTCCAGTCTCTCCACATAACTGAAGTCCCTCATCCCTGGACCATTCCAGTAAATCTCCTCTGCACCCTCCCCAAGGCCTTGTCATCCTTCCTAAAGTGTGGTGCCCAGAATTGAACACAATCCTCCAGCTGAGACCTAACCAGTGTTTTATAAAGGTTTAACATAACCTCCTTGTTTTTGTACTCTATGCCTCTATTGATAGAGCCCAGGGTCATGTGTACTTTTTTAACAGCATTCTCAACTTGTCCTGTCACCATCAAAGATTTGTGTGTGTGCACCCCCAGGTCCTGTTCCTGCACCCACCTTAAAATTGGGGCTCACAGAAATGGCAAATGAATTTGAATATGGATAAGTGTGAGGTGGTTCATTTTGGTAGGAGGAATAAGGAGGTCACATACTCCTTGGATAATAAGAGTCTAGATGGGATAGAGGAGCAAAGGGATCGAGGGGGACTGATACACAAATCACTAAAAGTAGTAACACAGGTTAATAAGGCCATAAAAAGGCAAATCAAGCACTGGGGTTCATTTCTAGAGGGATAGAATGGAAAAGCAGAGAAGTTATGTTAAACTTGTATAGAACCTTGTTAGACCACACTTGGAGTATTGTGAACAGTTCTGGTCTCCATATTATAGAAAGGATATCGAGACACCGGAGAAGGTGCAAATAAGATTTACTGGATAATACCAGAACTGAGAGGTTATACCTATCAGGAAAGATTGAACAGGCTGGGGCTCTTTGCTCTAGAAAAGAGAAGACCGAGGGGAGACCTGCTCGAGGTCTTTAAGATTATGAAAGGGTTTGATAGGGTGGACGTAGTGAAGATATTTTAACTTGTGGGGGAGACAACGACGAAGGGCCATTAATATAAGATAAGATCGAAATCCAATGAGGAAATGAGGAGAAATTCTTTGCCCAGAGAGTGGTTAGAATGGGGAACCACAAGGAGTATTTGAGGCGAATGGTATCGATACATTGAAGGGGAATCTGGAGAAACACATGAGGGAGAAAGGAATAGAAGGATATGCTGATAGGGTGAGATGAAATAGGGAGGGAGGAGGCTCGTGGGGAGTATAAACAGTGGTTGGGCCGAATGGCCTGTTTCTGTGTAATTGTGTGTAAATAAATGGAGAATAATGTTCCTATCAGTGAGAATCTGCAGTGATATCCATCAGTATTTAACTGTCTCCATTCCTCCCTCTCACACCAGGTGGGATTGTAACATTCGAATGCTGTGAGAGTTTTAAGACCACTCGTATTCCTCATAAAAGACTTGCAAACTACAAGAGAACAATTGGCTGCTCCACTCCCGCCATTATGTAAGTTTTTAAAGGTATAGATTCGGAGTGTGGTTAAATCTAAGGTTTGGAGTTGGTGTCTGCAATGCTCCAATAATCACATCTCATTCCTCTGTTTCAGTTTTACAAACAAACGTCACGTGAAAATTTGCACCAAAGCGAGTGAGAAATGGGTTCAAACCGCAGTGGAATATCTGGAAAAGAGACTGAAGAATGGAAGGAATGGAGCAAAGAAGTGATTCAAAGCTCAGCACTTTTAAACCATTTCAAATGCCTGAGTGTAGAAGTGGTGTGATATTCTGCTGGGTCAGAGGCAGAATGGAGAAAGTGTTTCAGGACTGGCTCCACAATCCCATTCTCTGATCATTTGTATTTCTCCACTTTATGTGATCATTAATACGAAAGATTCTTGGTGGGAACGAACTTTCCCCGTGTAAACTACAATCGGCAATAGTGATAAAGCAAGATGGTGTAACTGTATAAATGTGTGTCCAAGTTAATAACAAAGACTGGGGGAAGAATGGGACTGAGCGAGGGCAGTTTTCCATCACTGAACATCCCATCTCAAGAAAGATCAGTTGGGTGAAGTTCAGTGAAGATAATCTCTTCCAACATTTAACTGGTGTTTGGTCCCTCCGACCCCCGACTGCACTGGGCCAGGGAGCAGAGGGACAAAGCCGCAACACCCACACTCACAACCGGGGGTGCTGAGAGGGGCCAGACATTGGGAGTGGGGCCAGACACTGGGAGTGGGGCCAGACAATGGGAGAGGGGACCAGACATTGGGAGTGGGGCCAGACAATGGGAGAGGGGACCAGAGATTGGGAGAGGGGCCAGACATTGGAAATATGGCCAGACAATGGGAGTGGGGCCAGACATTGGGAGAGGGGACCAGAGATTGGGAGAGGGGCCAGACATTGGGAGAGGGCCAGACAATGGGAGAGGCCAGACAATGGGAGAGGCCAGTCAATGGGAGGGGGGCCAGACATTGTGAGGGGGACCAGACATTGGGAGGGGGACCAGAGATTGGGAGAGGGGCCAGACATTGGAAATATGGCCAGACAATGGGAGTGGGGCCAGACATTGGGAGAGGGGACCAGAGATTGGGAGAGGGGCCAGACATTGGGAGAGGGCCAGACAATGGGAGAGGCCAGTCAATGGGAGGGGGACCAGACATTGTGAGGGGGACCAGACATTGGGAGAGGGGCCAGACATTGGAAATATGGCCAGACGATGGGAGTGGGGCCAGACATTGGGAGAGGGGCTAGACATTGGGAGAGGGCCAGACATTGGGAGATGCCAGACAATGGGAGGGGGGCCAGACATTGTGAGGGGGACCAGACATTGGGAGGGGGACCAGACATTGGGAGAGGGGCCAGACATTGGAAATAAGGCCAGACAATGGGAGTGGGGCCAGACATTGGGAGAGGGACCAGAAATTGGGAGGGGGACCAGACATTGGGAGAGGGGACCAGAGATTGGGAGTGGGGCCAGTCATTGGGAGTGGGGACAGACATTGGGTGTGGGGCCAGACAATGGGAGAGGGGCCAGACAAAGTGAGAGGGGCCAGACATTGGGAGCAAGGCCAGACATTGGGAGTGGATCCGGACATTGGGAGGGGGACCAGACATTGGGAGGGGTACCAGACATTGGGAGCAAGGCCAGTCATTGGGAGGGGGACCAGACATTGGGAGGGGGAACAGACATTGGGAGCAAGGCCAGTCATTGGGAGGGGGACCAGACATTGGGAGGGGGACCAGACATTGGGAGGGCAGGTCCCAGGCACATCGTGCGTGCAATGCCTGAGGACAGGAACTGAGGGCACATCCTGAGGGCAGGTCCTGAGGCTGCATTTACAGGAGAGTAAAATGGAGAATATTGAAATTAAATAATTTGATCCTGAATGGAAAATGTCCCCAGGTTGGGTGTGAAGCTGCCCTTTGGGATCAGTGGGACAGATTCCCATTCCATCCAGTAATCCTGGGAATCGCTGTGTTCAGATTCCATTGATAATCTCTGTGCTTTTATTATTCACACTCGTCACTTCCCTCATTGATTCGCTGATTTCTCAGCTCCTGATTTTTATGAATTGAAACTGCGGCCGTGAAATAAAGGAGATTTTTGAAGATTAATCCTGTTGTCGGTCGGTCTGTGAGCAGCCTCCCTCTTCCTTTGTATTAAACAGACAAACCCGTCAGACTTTCATCACATGATTCTTAGTAAGTTCTCGCATTGGTCACTTTCCATTCATATATTTACACAGCGTGAGCTGATTGGCCGAGAATTACATGGAATTTCCAGCACAGAAACAGGCCATTCGGCCCGACAGGTCCATGCTGGTGTTTATGCTCCACACGAGCCTCCTCCCTCCCTACTTCATCTCACCCTATCAGCAGATCCTTCTATCCTTTCTCCCTCATGTGTTTATCCAGCTTCCCCTTAAAACCATCGATACCATTCACCTCAACTACTCCTTGTGATAGTGAGTTCCACATTCTGACCTCTCTCTGGGTAAAGAGGTTTCTCCTGAATTCCTTATTGGATTTATTAGTGACTATCTTATATTTTATGGCCCTAGTTTTGTACTCCCCACAAGTGGAAACATCTCCTCTCCATCTAACCTTTTGAATCCCTTCATCATTTTAAAGACCTCGATCAGGTCAGCCCTCAGTCTTCTCTTTTACAGAGAAAAGAGCCCCAGCCTGTTCAGTCTTTCTTGATAGTTGGACCCTCTCAGTTCCAGTAACATTCTCGTGAATCTTTTTTGCAGCTTCTCCAGTGCCTCTATATTTTTTTTCAAAAAATATACTTTATTCATAAAATGTGGAGCAAAACATACAATACAGTTGTCATATCACATTCCAAATGTACACAGTACAGATTATACAATTTGCAGGTTACATCAAGTCCAGTTCAATGAACACATTGTACATAATTACAGTTCATGACACTCTGGGGTGTCTCATTGCATTATACTCAATACAGATTATTGATTACAGATTCATTACAAGTACATTACAGATTCATTGCAGGTGCATTCCAGCAATTTGAATTTTACATTCTGCCCGGGGGGTTTTTCCCTGATTGCAGCCCCTCGGTATACAATGGTGGGAAGGCTCTAAACGGTTGCCTTTCCCCACAGAGCCTTTGCGGCGGCCGCACCCATCCTCAGTGCGTCCCTGAGCACGTAGTCCTGGACCTTGGAATGTGCCAGTCTGCAACACTCGGTCGAGGACAGCTCCGTGCACTGGAACACCAGCAGGTTTCGGGCAGACCAAAGGGCGTCCAGCAGCAGTTGGTGGTCTTCCAGCAGCAGTTGATGTCCGTCTCAGTGTGCGTCCCCGGGAACAGCCCGCAGAGCACAGACTCCTGTGTTACAGAACTGCTCGGGACGAACCTGGACAGATACCACTGCATCTCTCTCCAGACCTTCTTTGCAAAGGTACATTCCAGAAGGAGATGGGTGACGGTCTCGTCTCCACCGCAGCCTCCTCGGGGACAGTGTGCGATGGCGCTGAGAGTCCAGGAGTACATGAAGGATCTGACAGGAAGGGCTCTTCTCACCACCAGCCAAGCTAGGTCTTGGTGCTTGTTTGAAAGTTCTGGCGATGAGGCGTTCTGCCAAATGACATTGCCAGTCTGCTCGGGGAACCAACTGACAGGATCCATCGTCTCCTTTTCCCGCAGGGTCTCCAGGACGTTACGTGCGGACCACTTACTGATCGCCTTGTGGTCGCAAGTGTTTTTTTGCATAAACTTTTCGACGAGGGACAGGTGGGGCGGAACGGTCTAACTGGATGGAGCGTTCCGTGGCAGCGTGGCCAGGCCCATCCTTCACAACACCGGGGATAGGTAGAACCTCAGCACTATAAGATGGAGAGCAGAACTGTTCACAATACTCCGACCATTGTCTAACCAAGGTTCTGCACAGGACCTTCCCTTCGAAATCCGTGCTGACTATTCTTTATTAGATTTTCAGTTTCCACATGTTTTTCTATTCCATCTTTGAGTAAAGCTCCCATTACCTTTCCCACCACCGACGTGAAGCTAACTGGTCTATAGTTCCCTGGACTTGTTCTAACTCCATTTTTAAATATAGGAATCACATGAGCTGTCCACCAGTCCTCTGGCACTATTGCCCTTTCTATATATGGAATAGTGCCTCTGCTATCTCCTCCCTAACTTCTTTTAATAAGCGGTGATACAATCTATCCCGACCAGGACTTTTATCCTCTCTAATTGTGATGAGTTTATCATTATCTCCTTGCTTTCTATCTTAACTGTCTTGATATTCTTTTCAATCTCCTCTTCTAATGTCCTGCCCACCTTGTTAGTCTCCCTGGGAAACACAGAGGCAAAGTAACGATCAATATTTCTGCCATTTCACACTCGTTACCTGTGAGTTTATCGTGTGTATCCCTTAGTGGCCCGATCCCTATCCTGATTTTTCTTTGTTATTTATGTGTCTATAGAATGCTTTACTATTTCTTTTGATAGTCGAAATGTTTTATATTCAATATCAGTGTTTAAAATGAGGAAGGGTTTTGATTGAGTAAATCGGATTGTCAGTAAAATTGAGGCCCATGGAATAAAAGGGGCAGTGAGAGCACGGATACAGAATTGGCTCAGTGACAGGAAACAGAGAGTCGTGGTGAACAGTTGTTTTTTCGGACTGGAGGGAGGGGTACAGTGGTGTTCCCCAGGGGTCGGTGCTGGGACCACTGCTTTTCTTGATATATATTAATGACTTGAACTTGGGTGTACAGGGCACAATTTCAAAATGTGCAGGGTTACAGGGAAAGGGCAGGGGAGTGGGACTAATTGAATAACTCATTCAATGATCAGGCTCAGGAACGATGGGCTGAATGGCCTCATTCTGTGCTCTATCAGTCTATGTTACGATGTTTCTATCATTCGGTGTGATCCTTTGATAATTTAAGTCGCTCGTTCCTCTTTGTTTCCCGATTAGTTTTTTTGATTTCTTTCCGAATCTCTTCCTATTCCCTTTTGTCATCCTCTCCTTTATTGTCCATGGAATTAGTGTATGACAACACTTCCTTATCTGCTCTGCTTCACTTCCCATTCCTAGATCCAGCAATGATTCCCCTCTTGTTGGGCTTCTTACCGACTGGTTCAGAAAGGAGTCCAGTCCACAGTGTAAAAACTCCGTTCCTCTTTCCCCTTTACCTCCCTCTTCTTGACACTTTATTTCGGGATGGATGAAATCGCCCATCATTATTATTTGATCTTTTTTACACATTTCATTGATTCACCAACAGATTTCATCCTCCACTTCCCTTCACTATTAGATGGTCTGTGGACTGTTCCTATTAATGTGATCGCTCCCTTCTTATCCTTTCTCTCAATCCATATGGATTCTGTTTCTCTCTTAATGTTATTTCAGTCCCTTTTTTCTCCTGCCCTTCTGTTGTCTTTAATTAATACTCTTCCCCCATCCCTCCTTCCTTCCCTGTCCTTTCCAAATCCGTGATATCCTGTGATATTTAACTGCCAGTCCTGTCCTTTACGGAGCCGTGTTTCAGAATCCCGACTGTATCCGACTCCTCACAATCAATTATTGCCTCCAATTCCCCGGTTTTGTTTCAGATGTTGTGCACATTGCTGGACAGGCAATTTAATTCATCTTTACTCATCGTTTCTCTCGTTTTATTTGAACAGTTATTTTATATTTATGTTCTGTAACTTTATCTGATCCCTGTTTGTTGATGTGACCCTTATTCCTTCCCTTGGTCTGACCTTTACTCCCATCTCCGATTTATTTGATCATCAGGCAGCTGTTATTGTTCCCAGTTCCCTCCCCCGTCGGACAAGTTCAAAGTCTTTATAACAATAGGGGAAACATCTGGACACACTGTGCGGTCACATCTGGAGACACACTGTGTGGTCACATCTGGAGACACACTGTGCGGTCACATCTGGAGACACACTCTGCGGTCACATCTGGAGACACTCTGTGCGGTAACATCTGGTGACACACTGTGCGGTCACATCTGGAGACACACTGTGCGGTCACATCTGGAGACACACTGTGCGGTCACATCTGGAGACACACTGTGCGGTCACACCTGGAGACACTCCGTGCGGTCACATCTGGAGACACACCGTGCGGTCACATCTGGAGACACACTGTGCGGTCACATCTGGAGACACTTTGTGTGGTCACATCTGGAGATACTCTGTGTGGTCACATCTGGAGACACACCGTGCGGTCACATCTGGAGACACACTGTGCGGTCACATCTGGAGACACTTTGTGTGGTCACATCTGGAGATACTCTGTGTGGTCACATCTGGAGACACTTTGTGTGGCTACATCTGGAGATGCACTGTATGGTCACATCTGGAGACACACCGTCTGGTCACATTTGGAGACAGTCGGGGATCGGTGCTGGGTCCCTTGCTGTTTGTGGTCTACATTAACGACTTGGATATGAATGTAAAAGGTATGATCAGTAAGTTCGCTGATGATACAAAAATTGGTAGGGTGGTAAATAGCGAGGAGGATAGCCTCAGTCTGCAGACGATATAGATGGGTTGGTCAGATGGGCGGAACAGTGGCAAATGGAATTTAACCCGGAAAAGTGCGAGGTGATGCACTTTGGAGGGACTAACAAGGCAAGGGAATACACAATGAATGGGAAAGACCCTAGGCAAGACAGAGGGTCAGAGGGATCTTGGTGTGCAAGTTCACAGATCCCTGAAGGCGGCGGAACAGGTTGATAAGGTGGTAAAGAAGGCATATGGGGATACTTTGCCTTTATTAGCCGAGGCATAGAATATAAGAGCAAGGAGGTTATGATGGAGCTGTATAAACACTGGTTAGGCCACAGCTGAGTACTGTGTGCAGTTCTGGTCGCCACACTACAGAAGGATGTGATCGCTTTGGAGAGGTTGCAGAGGAGATTCACCAGGATGTTACCAGGGCTGGAGCGCTTCAGCTATGAAGAGAGACTGGGAAGATTGGGTTTGTTTTCCTTGGAGCAGAGGAGGCTGAGGGGGACATGATTGAGGTGTACAAAATTATGAGGGGCACAGATAGGATGGATACTAAGGAGCTTTTTCCCTTCGTTGAGGGTTCTATAACAAGGGGACATAGATTCAAGGTAAAAGGCGGGAGGTTTAGAGGGGATTTGAGAAGGAACTTTTTCACCCAGAGGGTGGTTGGAGTCTGGAACTCACTGCCTGAAAGGGTTGTGGAGGCAGGAACCCTCACAACATTCAAGAAGCATTTGGATGAGCACTTGAAATGCCATAGCATACAAGGCTACAGGACCAAATGCTGGAATATGGATGTTAGAGTAGACAGGGCTGATGGCCGGCGCGGGACACGATGGGCTGAAGGGCCTCTATCCGTGCTGTATGACTCTATGACTCTATGACTAACATTCGATAAGGGCCGTGAACTTTGTGCTGCCTGCCACTTACCCATGATATCTCCGTGCAGCCAACGCTACCTGCGCTGCTGAGAGGCTGCACGGAGAATGAGGAAGTTGGAAATGGGGCGTGCCACAGCGCACGTCATCAGCAGCCTGCACCTCTAAAGGTGCGGGCACATTTCAAATGGCAGGTACACAGCTTCCTTGGACAAGGGAAAGATGGCCACGAGGATCGCAGGACTGGCATGGAGAGGGCTCCATGCTTCTCTGATGATGCTCGGAAGGGCCTGGTGGAATGGGGTGGATGAAAGGAGGGCCAACATGTACCCGCAGGGTGCTGAGACCCTCCAGACTGCAGCTCGCCAGGCATTGGCAGGCTGTGGCGCAGCAAGTCAACGCCTGAGCATGGCACCACGTACGTGGGTGCAGTGCCGAAAGAAGTTCAATGACTTGACACGAGTGGTCAAGGTGAGAGAATGCAAGAGTCAAGTGGCACATCCTGCCAACTCCACCACTGCTCCACGCATCACACTCCTGTCAACCACCCACCAACAAAACACTGCCCCATCCATACACATGCTGCACTTGGCATGCTGGCATCTCACCGCACATAGTACCACACTTGCAGGCTACACAACCACCACTCACAGGTCACACAAACTGGCAGCTATTCGACCATGACAGGCACATCACCCACACACCCTTGCAGGACACTCACTGACACACTGACCTCTATCCTTGCAGGAGAAGGTGACGCAAAACAGTCGGCAGCAGGAGGGACCTGAGGGTGACGGGACGTTTACATGTCCTCACCCCCACTAGAGGAGACAGTGCTGTGGATCATTGTGCGGGCCGTCACTGCAGCCGTGACCACGTGCCTGGCTGGAGGTCCCGGTCAAGGGGGTCTCTGCATATCTAATGCTCCTTCTCCTTTCCACATCTCCCTCCTCCCATAATCTTTTCTGACTCATGTGCTGTAGATCCTGTCAGCACACACCTCTTACTTGCTCCTCTCCCCACTCCACAACTCAACCTGTTCCCTTTGTCATTGCAGATACCCA